>NC_034411.1:20437627-20520127 GCF_002078875.1 Numida meleagris
TAATATTAACAGGGAGTAGATAAATTGCAAAAAATGGATTAGAATTATAAACAGAATGAAGTAAAATATTGAATATATAATGAGACTTGCAGTAGGGGCTTACTGAGCTGTAAAATACGCAGCTTTGTTGGCTGTGCTGTTGGTTGCAATTAGTAGCTAGTGCTCTAGAAAATATCAATGATAGCTAGAACTGCAATTAGATATTGATACTTAGCCTTACTTTTTTTTCCATGTGCCAACAGTGTCGATAGGATACAGTTGAGGTATCAGAGAGGGAGGGAGAGGGAAAGTATACTTACAGAGCAGCTTGCCTTTAAGATGAGAGCTATATTTGTCCCTTGAATTGCCAGGCCTACAGGTTTTGAAGAGATACTGTTTAGCAGATTTGAACTTCTTTCATCATTTTGAAGACCTCTTGATGGGTACAATTTCTGACCAATAACTTTAACAACTCACAGAATATTAGTAACTTTCCTTTCTCTTTTTTACTGTTACAGAGCCTGGACCTCTAGATCCACCAATTCTGTTGAATGCTACGTCGAGGGCAGCAAGCATCACCTGGCAGCATCCTTTAAAGCAAAATGGCATTATCACTCATTATAATATTTACCAAAATGGTGAACTGTGTGGTACAGTGTCAGGAGCTAGCTCTAATTACACTGTAGGAGACTTGCATCCTTACACTGTCTATGAGTTTCAGGTGGAGGGTTGCACTTATAAAGGATGCTCTCTTTCACCCAAGACCCCAGCAATCCAAACTCTTCCAGATGCACCTGAAGGCATTCCTGCGCCAGAACTGTATTCTGATACTCCAACCTCTGTGGTTATATCCTGGCAACCACCTGCTCACCCAAATGGCTTGATCGAAAACCTTACAATAGAAAGGAGGGTAAAAGGAACAAAGCAAATATCAACTGTGGTGACTCTTCCTTTCAGTCAGTCCATGAGCTATATTGACCAGAGTACTGCTCTGAGCCCTTGGCAGAAATTCGAATACAGGATACTGATGAGCACTGTTAACGGAGGCATGAACGGCAGTGCATGGTCAGAAGTTACCACTCGACCGTCAAGACCTGTGGGTGTTCAGACACCAAATGCAGAAGTGCAGGGACCACATTCAGTTAAGGTAGGGACCATTTTCATTGCCTCATGTCTTTAACGGGGTTTTCCTGTAGCAACTGTTGTATTTAAGAGAGACATCTACTGGCTGAGATAACATTTATTTGCTGTGGGGGTAGCTAAATAATTAGCATCTATCCTTTGGTTCAAAAGCATTATGTCCCTTTCTATCTTCCCTTTACACTAGCCTCTTGGCATTATACTCCACTTCATTTTTTTTTCTGTACACACCTGACGTAGTTTGAATATTAAGCTTGAATGCTTACCTTTAACTCCCTAATCAGATCAGAAAATAACCTGCTACCTTCCCCAGTATTTCAAGGCTTCATTAAAATGCTAAGAAGTAAAAAAGAATTTTTATGTAATTCAGTTAAGTCTAATATATAGCAACCAGATTTTGTGAAGTAGCAAATGAAGAAAAAAATGCAGTATTGTTCTCCTGATTTACAAAAGAATAGTCTTACAGGACTACCTAGGAAGTTTTCAATTATTTGCATCGTTCTGTTGGGAATGAACTCTAGAGGACAGGATAACTACCATTGTTTTGGCTTGCATACAAACTTCATTCAAGGGAAATTAGTGTAACCAAACAAGAGGGATTTTTGTAGCTTAGAAGCCTCTTTTGTGTAAATACACACATGCTTCCATGGATTCAGTCTTGTACTAATGCCAAAAGTATTGGTACAGTAGCTTGCTCAACAGAGCACAAAACAAAGGACATTTGCATAAGATTGAAGTTCATCTGTTAGATTTATTATTTTTGGTATACATTGTATTTTCAAAAGGTAAACATAGTGATGTTACCAATCCAGTTTAAGCAGTTTGAGGGTGTGAATCTGAGCAGTAAGCCAATGCTGATTTTTTGTTTTCTTTGCACATAATTTTAAGCTATGATTAAAGCCACTCACCACTAGATAAAAAAAAAAAATCCTGAGCTCTTAAACTTATGTTTTAATGTCTAAGGAATTGCTTGTTACATCCACATTAATGGCAAATGAGTTCAGTATGAGTACAGTGGTTACCGTAAGAATTAATAATGATCGACCACTAGTAATTGTGATGAATTGCCAGACTGCTTATTGCAGATCTGGGCTATCTACTTCCAAGACTCTACTCCCTATGCTTCTGTAGATATATCTTAATATGTACCACAATTTATACTCAGACATACTTCATGGATTCACCAGAATAAATAATGCTGAGTAAACACTAGTCCTAGTTCAATGGCATACTTACACGTGTCCACATTTTATTACATGAGCTTTTACACATTGTCTTCAATTCTATTTGAGCAAAAAAAAAAAAAAAAAAAAGTCACTGCAACCTTTAATGCTTTAGTTAATGTGATAAGGGCGTAATAATTTTATGTCTTAGCCATATTTTTTTCTTTTTCCAAATGCAGTCAACACTCAATCTCAATTATAAAAACCTGTGAGTTATCGGCAGCTTTGTCATTCTTTACTGGGTGTCTTTTCTTGAGATCAGAGGTGTGTGTGCTCAGCTGTAATTTTATTGTCTTTTGCTCAGTTCCAAGATTAAGGAATCTACCAATACTGTAAGTCAGTTTGATCATTTATTTCTTCTGAAACCTGAAATCAGGCAGTGCAGTCTTCATTCTGTAATAATTTAATTACGATAAAACAGTGCTTTGAAATTTTTTTCCTTTCTTACCAAAGAATTCAAATGCTTTTTTTTCCTCTTCTTATCCAGTCTATCATTAATACTCAGAGCTCTTTAAAGCCCTTTAACATCAACGTTGTATGACCTTCTGTATGAATTGTGGACGTACTTTGTGTCACTGCTGCTGTTGCAGTCTTGAGCTTGGTTTTCTTTGCTTGGAGTCTCATGTTTATTTGGTTTGTTAAAACTAATTTCTATCAATGATACTGACGTTCAGATGTTTTTATTTCCATAACTTGGTTTTATGGTTCATTTTTTTCTTGATTAAAATATATAGGTTAAAATGTTAAAAATTAAATATGGCAGCATTTAATTGATAAAAGTGACTTATGTATATGCTTCTTCCAAATATACTGGCTTCTAATTATCTTCCCCGTAGTGAAAATTCTCTTTCACAGTGTACCAAGTATTGGTATCCTTTGACAATGCTGATAGAAATTCTTCTAATTCATCTAGTATTTTATTTAATTTAGTTAGTTTTATTTTGTTTTGTTTAACTTGATAGCTTGCATAATTTCAGGGCAAGCGGCACCCAAAACTGTCTTATATGACTTAGTACAAATCCTGTGCGTTCTGTCAACTAAACACTACTTCTGCCTTCTAAGGTTCTAAGTGTCCCGTAAAAATCTAATTCATTCAGGACAGCAAGAGATTGTTAGCTTTTCATTATTTTATTATTACTATCATTTACAATACTTTTTAAAAGCTGAAATAAGTTTATAGGTGCAGGAGAGCTCATTGCACTGCATAACTGAAGAATTATGGAACAGGTTTGTTGTACCCACTGGTTTTCTCACCTTCGGCTTGTTGGCAGATGGAAGCAACCTTCCTTGTTGGTCTTCTTGTGAGTCAGATGGGTTAGTTTGCTAGTGGTATGGTTGTTTCCCTCTCTTAAAATGTATGGCAAGTTCATTTCAGAGTGAGGCTATGAAACCAGCTGCTAGACATTACTATAGTATTGAGGTTCTGTTGTGGCCTGTGTGACTCCTCTATAGTAGGAGAATATGAGATGATCAAAGTAGCACCCCATTTTAAAATATTTGCTTTTTTTGCTCTATTCTTTCCAGCAAGGTAGAAATTCTGTATAGATACTCCCCAAGCCCCTTTTGTGCCTTCATCCCAGAGTTATGGTACATAGGTTGCTCCAAAAGTAATGCCTCCTACTTTTTTCCAAATTACAAAGAGCGCAATAAGATTTAATAGAGAAAATCCTTAGCTTCAAAACACTGTTTTTCAGAACAGCCACCACCATTGGCTATGTATTTTCACCAGAAGAACAAGAGCCTGTGTGCCATGCTTGTAAACATCTGCATAACCATCCAAAACAAGGCTTGTCTTTCGTGTCACTGTCACCACTGCTGAAATGCACCACCACCACCTCACTGTGCTCACATCCACTTCTGGGTCTCTGTAAACATTCAGCAAGCGTCAGTGAATGTCAGTGGGTGCCATTTTTTCCACATGGAGGAATTCAACAACACACCTTCGCTTTGTACACACTTCTGCCTCGGACTCCATTTTGTCAGAGTGCCCCTCTGCTGCCATCTGTCACACAGCAACAACATGTAAGGGATATTGGCAGAAAAGTTCAACCTCTACTGCCATACCACCAACATCCACCTCTGCTGTCATGGGCCAATATAATAGAATAGGAGACATTACTTTCAGAGCAGCCCTAGTAGTTTCCAGGCCAGAATTACTGTGATGTCTTTTGCAAGGACTGTCAGTTGCTGGTTGAAAAGCTTTCATGTGTGGAAGCAGGTTGGATCTGATTTGGGATTGCTTTACATTGTTGTATTTAAACTCTGAGGATAGTCCCAGAAGGCAAGCTTTCTCTCCTGAGTAGCCTACCATCAAATCAAATTTGTGGAGTTTGCTTGTGCTTTACAACACACTTATTCAGTATCTACAACGTTGAATCTTAAGCAGAGAATCCAAAATAAGCATCCTTCAGGAGGGAGCCAACGTGAGAGTTTAATTACCCCTTGCCCTAGAGAGAGCTGTCCTTCCAGGTTAGCACAGAAAGTATTGGAAGGGCACTGTGGGAAAGATTAGTGAGAGACTCCTTTACCAAGCCAGGGTTGCAAATCAATAGAGGCTTTCGGTTGTCAGTGCAACCAATCCCTAAACCAGGAGTGCAAATATTTACTTATACTGGAAACAGAGAGAATTTATTAAAAGAGAGAGAGAGAAACATATTTCCATTCCTTTATTTAGTCATAGAATCAATATAAATGATTTGAGGATGTGAGGAATTCAAAGCACTCCAGGATAGTACTCACTTGAGTATACAGCTTATTTTCATAGACCAAAGCTTTCACTCTGTAAGGAGGAAAATATCAGCACAGCAGGTCATTTGGCATAAACACTTCTTCTGGTGTGTATGTGCTCCTTTAACATTCTATTTTAATCAGAAGGGACCAATATCTCTCAGTAACATTTAGCTTGCTTTCTTTTGTGCAACAGAAAGTGTAACGCTGTCGATAATTTTAAAGTACTCATTTCTGTGACACCTGCATGATATTTTTTAATATTTGCTGAATTGATAATGTTCATGGTAGTAGAGTATACTGCACAATAAACTGCTTTTGTGGCTGATTAAATGCCAAAGCAAAGTGGAGGTGTTCAGCAACTGCAAAAGCCGTTTATTTAGTATATGCCAATGCCATGAACATTATTCCTGTTACACAAGATTTGCTATACCTTAATGTACAGAATTATCAAAGAAATTGTTTCCTTTTCTTGTGAGAGTTGCAGTTGCTGTGCTGCTTCAATCTGACACTTCACGCTGATATGACATTCAGGAATGTAGCTAGATTGAGTGGATCGAGAAAGAGGCTGGTTTACACAGTTAATAATTATTTAAAGGAGTTCTTCGTGTGGGAAAAGCATTAGGTGGCTGGGTACACTGAACTAAATTAACTGTAGTATCTAAATTCCCCAACTTTGGCCATTTAACTTCCAATAGAAAGATTTTCCTTTCGCTGCTGTTGTTTTCCCTTAAGATCTTTGGCCGGGGGAGGGCAGCTGTAATCTTGATTACTGGCTTAACTGAGGACTTGCTGATGGGTATTTGCCTGACTTGTTCTCCCTGGCTGACTAGTGCTGCCACCTAGACTGCCCATAGACAAGAAGCTGCAGCCATTTTCTGTCTTTGTGTAACTTTTCAGAAGGTGGCATGAGCTATACTTAATCTTGATGTTTCTCTTAAGACAGAGGAAAAATCTTTCTTCTTGGTGCACAGATAGGTGATAAGTGATTGATTTCATCCTGGGTGGATGAAATAAGTACCTTATTGGCATATAATTCTTGTACTATAGCATTCCTTCATGATAACATCAACTGCAGAAATTTCTTTCAATTTGATTAGATGCAAAATGAGAAAAACAAAAATTATTATAATTTATTTCACTTCTCTCATTTTTTTATGTATAGATTGTCTGTTAGAAATGCAGTGTAGTGGTGCTTCTATAGCACCTGTCATTCTTCTTTCTAATTTCCTCTGTTGCATATCGATTTCATACCATGCTATTAATTCTGTAGGAATTACTTCTGTTCCCCAAGTATTTCCTCATAGTTCTCTGATTGAGGAAGGGTTCTAGGTTTTTATTTCCAGTGTCATTTGTGTTTGTTTTTACCCTCAGATGACAATCACTTGATTTATAGTTCACCTGCCATTTTCTTTGTATATAAGAAGCAGCAACAGAGACAGATAGGGTGCAAGCCTTCAGATTGAGCAGTGTCTTCAGTTTGCTCTCCACAGATGTACAAGTGATGCAGTCTGCACCCTTTCCTATTGCTACAGTGATAAACTTTTCTAGTAGCAATTTTTCAGATTTGACCAATAAATTGGATCTACAAGTGAGAAAACAAAATTAACAAGGCCTTACATATAAACATACGTTAAATTCTGTCCTTCATTGGCCCAGAAGTTGGACAGTGGACAGCTAAATGCCTGTTCTTATTGTTGCTCTTTAAAGAGGCTGTGGCTACAAGGCCCAAGGGAAAGATTTCAGTTGTGTGGAACAGATGCCACTTACACAGGTAAACCAGCTTTGAAATAGGTTTAGTTACAGTTTGAGTATGATTTGTGAAAAGAAAGCTGTTTTCTTTATCATTTATCCCCTTCCTTTGCAATTGCAAACATAGATGCATATTCTGGAGTCACTTTTATCTCATGCTTTAATGTTTGCTGCCCTGTGAAGTTGCTTCTGATTACAGAAGGTTGGATGCTATTGGAATAACTCCACGGTCACTGAAGCTGGTGAATAACACAAAGGTGATCCTTTAGCATTTTACTTCTGTGGTAACACATGATGTTGATAAGAGGACTTCTCCTTCAGGTTAAATTCCTAGTGTTTTGCTTCTTCATTCTCAAAATTCTTTCAAATGGCAGTTGTCTAAGAATATTTTAAGAATATGAGCAACCCTGATGTTTACTCCCTGAATGCTAAAGATATCTAGGCCTTGAATGCAAGAAGGCCACCTAACAGCTTCATTTCAGGGAGTAAAAAATGTCGGGCTTTGTTCACTTCTATTGCAGTTCTATGCAGGTATGCCTGGTGCAGTGGGGAAACTGTTTAGGAACAATCAATTGATTGAAGATTGCCTTGTAGTGCTGCTAAGGTCAGGGAGATCTTGGTTTATTTGCCGCAAAAGTGCTGCTTGAGCGACTTAGGATACACCAACACCCATAGGAACGATCTTAACTTACACACCAGAGGTTTTCCACATTTTAGGATTGTGATTTCTTGCAGAGCTTGCTCATTTGGTACAGATCATACAGTGAGGTGAGCTAATCACGTTTTCATCAGCATACCCCCCACCTATGGTAGAGCTAAAGAAGTTTTTGCAGCAGTAGTCTGTTATTGCAAACCTGATTGTATAGTTCTTCTGTGATAGTGCTGAAGCTGGCTGTAATTCATCTGCAAAGTCTATAAGAGTAATTATCATTGTCCTCAGTCATTATTTGCTTTTCTGGTGTGATACTGGCTTCTGATTGAAACATGGTATAATTTCTGTGAGTTCCATGAGGTCCTGTGAGACCTCATGACAAAACTCAGACCCCACTACTTCTTCTGACTCTTTTTTTTTTTTTTTTTTTTTTTTTTTGGCAAAAGGCTGTAGTCCAGTGACTAGAGTGCAGAATTGGGATAGCAGGTCTTTCTTTTCAGGTTTTCTTCTTTCTGTTATGTAACTTATTCTGGGATTTAGTCTATTCATCTGTAAAACTTAAATGGTAATACTTGCAATTTGAGACTTACAATTTGCTCTGAGACCAACAGTGAAAAGCTCTCAGTAGTGTATTTATTACTTTAAGTTTGTAGATATTACAAGCAGTAGCAAGGAGAAATTAGAATAAAAAGAAGCCAAACATGCTGATTTAAAAACAAACTGTTGAAGCCAGGCCTGAAATATTAAAATAGTTATGTGCCGATGCCTCTCTTAACATAGCTCAGAATTAAACTGCAGGTTTCAACTGCTGTAACAAAAAAAAAAAAAAAAAAAAAAAAAAAAAAAAAAAAAGACTTTCAAGGTTATAAGCGTTTAATGGGGAGAAAATGGCTAATTTCTGTCTCTTTAAATTTTGTGGTGGAGAAAATAAGGTGCTTTGATCTTTAAATGACAGCTTCCAGAGTCATTACATTGAATCAGTTAATCTCTCCCAGTAGTTACCTTATTCTCTCTTCCTCATGGGCATCCTCTTTCATGGTCTCAGTGCTGAGCTTCAAATCAATGAACAAACTGTTACTGCTTCCAACACAGCCTGTCTAGTGAGCTTTCCTGCTTTCATGCATTGCCAGGCTCTTACCTCAAACCTTGGCGCATCGAAGTGGAGAACAGATACAGCAGTGCCATGTATGTTAACCAAGCTGCCTCCATCACCTTCCTTTACATCGTATAGGTCAGGTAGTCCCTTTGACCTTCGCCTGTCACTGAAGTGAAGAGGCAACAGCTTTCCTTCCTTAAGAGAAAGAGGCTTGTTGGCAGCTGCATGTCCTGCCACTCTATGCTGACATAGGTAACTCAAAGCAGGTCAAGGGACCAGTGACTACAGGTTTCCTTGGTCATCCTTTTGTCTAGTTTTAAAAATGTTAAACAAAACAATAACTGTTCTTCATTTCTTTGTGTGATATACCAATGCCCAGAAGAAAATAAGTTACATTTCTGTGTTATGGTCCTGCTGATTGAATATTCTTTTTATTTCGCCTGGCTTTCACTTGTCTTTAAAAAAAAAAAAAAAAAAAAGTAAAATAAAATTGAGAAATTTCCCAATGTAAGCCCCATGCAGCAAATGGGTTATGTAATCTATGGGACATTCTATCTCCTAGTGCACAACAAATACTGTGAAGTAACACCTGGTGGCTTTCATATTTCAGGTTTTAGCAGCCAGTGCAAAGGCAGTGTATGGGATTATAAGACCCATGAGCTGAGGTTCTGGAGTTGTGTGTATTCTTCTTGTGATATTAACCTACTCCTTATGTGAAGGAGTTACAATATATGGCAAGTCCTGTGCAAATTCCATTATTTTGTTTTGCTAGATATAAAATTTGAGAATATAAAATGTAATGTAAAGGAAAAAATTACTCCTCTTCCTTTCTAGGAAATAAAATAAGATTTTGTATGATGTGAACATTCTCAGACAATGTTTTCTTCTGAGAGGGTAATACCAGGAATGCTCCAAAGCATTTGACATGCAGTTCTTTTATTAGAAGCTGCCTTGCATTAAGCAACAAGTAAGAGGGTTTTTCTTGCTGGTAATGACAAATTTTACTGCATTAGCACTCCAAAAAAAAGAACTAGAATATATTATCTTCAGTCACACTTCACTAAGGCAAAATTTAAGGACAGGTGCTACACCGCAAAAGAATATGTATGTATTTGTTGCAGAAATATGTGTTTTGCTTTGGTGTTCCATACCTTGATGTTTTCTCTGCTTTTTTCAGTAGCTTCAAAGATAAGTCCCCCAAAATAAGCAACCCATGCAAACTCCCCTTTTTCTGTGCTGTGTCAGTGCATCCTGTCGGTGTGTGCAGTATGGTAGCAACAAAAAGCATTGGGATTGGAAACATCACCTGAAATTTACTGACCTGAATGTTTTCAAATTGCACTTGAAAACAAAATGTCCTGTTGCCTGCTTTAATAACCCACTCTTGTCTGCTTCCTAAACTTACAACCAGATCTCATTAACTACTTCAGAATGAGAGTTCTGCTCGGTGTCTGTGGGAACAGTGCAGAACTGCTTCTTACCTTCTGTGAAATTTTGCAGTGCTGTATTTATAGTACTTTATTTGTTTGAACATTATTTGGGGCCACAAGTAACAGAAATCTGAATACAGCATTTGATAATTAGCCAGAGCTAAGCCTTTCCTATGTGGGCACCAATAATCTTGTTTGTGCTGTCTTTACTCAAAATCACCCTGTTTCTAATTCTCTGTTTAATTGTATTCCAGATTCTGTTATCAAAATCCTTCAGCTTTCTCCAGTACTTTGCTGCCAGGTTTCTTGCAAGTCTGACAGCCTGAGAGGTCCTTCTGTACCTAAGATATAACACTTTCTAATCCTCAAGAGTCCTTTAAAAATCATTTTTAAATCGAGCGTCTCTGTTTCCATGGCCTTGTGTAATTGTGCATATACAATTTTAAAGATACTTCCTTCAGAGACCGGAGAGAATTAATGAAAAATGCTCACCTTGAAGTATCTTGGTATTACTATTTACCACTTCATTATTATGTTTGTTAATTTTATTCTTCACATATCTTCATCTTGATGTTCTCCACTTCTGTGTTCTTTCCATCGTTGGATTCAATCCTTGCATATCCCATGCACAGGAGGAAAAAGTCAGCAGTTGTTTTAGATGAGTGGGTCAGTAGCAAGGAAAACAGGCACAGGGATGAGCAAAGAACAGCTGCTATACTTCCTACAATGAGAGTTCTAGGGGATGACTAATCAGTGCTACTATGCAAACTTCATAAAACTTTGAGGTCCTTTATAACAGTTACTTGTCCTCACTGTGTAAGTCTGAAATCCTCTCTGTCATGGTACAGTGGCAAAAAGCCTTACACAAGTATGAAGAACATCCTTGCACTTTATCACAGTTTATAGTACAATGATCTGGGTATGATTCCTCACTGGAGTTGGTAAGAATAATACATAGATAAAACACATTTTAAAAAAAGAATAAATCAAATCAAGACAGTAAGTATAGCAGTGTAAGTATTCTCAGCATAATTTTATAATTTTGAAAATGGAAAAAATTGTTACTCCTCTGATATTAGCAATGCAATTTATTACTGAAAAATAAAAAGGAAAAAGAGGAAATGTCATCATATAAGAAGTATGCAAATTCTTGGCTCTTATAGGAGCTAATGCAATTGCACATTTCTGAAAATGATGCAAATACTAAACAAGATTTGTTTTTACTCTGCCAGTAATAGGCAAGCACACCAAGCAGTATATCTTAACCAAATAAATAACAGTGGTATTTATGATAATCAATGTAATTTTTGCTAATGCATCTGAATACCTTTAGAGTGAAGTGGAGCACCCTCATTTTACTGGTCAAGCTTGATACTAGATTTTCAATGGCTACAACTGTTACTGAAACCCCCTCTAGAATTAAAGTGTAGATTTCTAACTGATGTACCTTTAAAAATCAGTTTCAGATACCTGGGAAGGGTCATATGCTAAGTCTGTCATGATAGAGAAGTAGAAGACCATCCTGAGATTATGCCTATGTCCATTTATAGCATGTTGCATCTGTATTTCTGCACTCTGCGATGTCTTATGCAATAAGTCTGACTGGAATAAGTCAGTCATTTATTTTTATGTTTTTCCTCCTCCTTCAGGTCTCGTGGAAACCTCCTCTGATACAGAATGGTGAGATCCTTAACTACGAGATTCGCATGCCCGATCCACGAATTGTCATAACTGGAAATTCTGCATCAACGTTAAGTTACTTGGTGACTAATCTTTTACCATATACGAACTACTCCATCACTGTAATAGCTTGTTCTGGAGGGAATGGCTTACTAGGAGGCTGCACAGAGAGTTTGCCTACCAGTGTGACCACACCTTCAACAGCTCCTGAGGGCATCAGTCCCTTGTCTGTGATTCCAATCAGTGAGTCCTTTATTGCCATATCTTGGCAACCACCACTGAGGCCAAATGGTCCACATCTGAGGTAAGCTTTTAGTTGCTGATGATTTGACAGTTTTCTTCTCCATACCTATGTCAACTCAGAAAATTTTAGGCAATGCAAACTTTATCACGCAGACTCTTCATTTCTCCTTCTGAAGTTCCTCTTTAGTGTCCAGGTGTCCGTGAGAGAACTTATGGAAATTGGGTATGTCTGGAGGCAGATAATGGGGTGTGAACTTTGAATGTCTTTGAATTTCAGAGGAGACAGGATTATTGAGAGCATCTGTAGCATCAATGCTATGGAATTTACTTTTCAGAGTGCTTTCAAGAATCCTCTGGGTCTTTCAAATCAGCACTGTTGGAAGAGCCAGAAAGAGCATGCATGGGATCTTTGCAAAGCCATAACAGTTTTGGGCTGTAGGATCAGCTAGTTGTTGATGGTGAGTTCAGGCAATGTTTCACTGACAAAACGTCAAGAAAAACATGACATCTCTGTGAACATAAATATTCAACAAATACTGTATTCCCCATACTCTGTGTGGAGTATTCCTGATAAAGACAAAGGTGGCACGATGACACAAAGTAAACTTCAAAACTAAACTTATTAATCAAGTTGTAAATTAGAGAGTGCATAAGAAAAAGAGAAGTGCTACAAGTTTTTGGTCAGAGGTAAAAATGGGAACTGTAAGGAAGTAGTGAGTATATCAATCTGGATTTCTCCACAGGAACTAAAATAAGGCTTCTCCTCTGAGATTTTTCTGCAACCATGGGATGGGGATGTTGACTTGATTCTGTGATTACTGTGTGTGTGTTGTGTGTGTGTGTATTAAGAAAAAAGAAAGGATTTGAGTGCATGAAGATTTAGAAAGTTAAATATACCTTTGCACATAATTTTAAAAAGTCAAATTTTTCTATCTGTTGCTTCAAGGTTTTGCGAAATATTATCTGTAAACTTATATCTCTGTAAGCCATTTGTAGCTCTCTTCTAGGTGCATTATGGGCTCAATAATTATCATGTAATGCTGTTTCAGTTGCCTACATTATTACACCACACTAGCTTGACTTTTTCTTCAGGCTTAATTAGAGCACACTGCAACTGAAAAGCAGCCTGTTATTCTGGATTTAACAACATGACCATTTTACCATAGATTATTGAAGTAATTCAGCACAACCTACATCTGCAGATTTCATTTCCTTCATGGTGTGCCTGCCATGCTGTCCTCAACAAGAAGAACCACTGGAGCAGCTGCTCTGTACAGCATGATGGAGCAATATGCTCTGCAGCAAGCAGAGTAGCAGCAGCAGCTGCCAGTGGAGGTGATTTGCACATGATCACCATTCAATGTTCAAAAAAATTCTGAAGTTTTTCATAGTGTGTCTGAATTACATTAGACTGAGTATGCCAAGACTATTCCTAATAAACTGTAATATTCTGTCTTTGGATTTTGTTGGCATTGATGAACCACTGATGTGAGAGTTGTACTTGGGGCATAAAGTCACCTGAATATTTTGATGAAGTTGCAGTTAAATTAGTTTTCGTTATTTGACTTTTGTAGTTATGTTCCCAGTTTCTCCAATAATAATTTGGTTTGGCATCACTGTTGTCAGTGGCACAATGCTTGCTTGTCCCTGTTGAGGATTATTTCCTCCAAATCAGTGAAGAAAGTTAGCTGGAACTCACATGTGTACGACCTCATTTCCATGGTGCAGAGGAAGTCTCAGCTCTCTTGCATCAGAGCTTCTCAGCTGATTTCTGCTTTTGAAGCAACACAAAATCACTGCATGTAGTATTCGTTATGTACCTGCTTAATGCAGGGCCTCAAATCTGGAATTATACTATCCAACATTTCCTCATCAGACTGGAAATGATCTTAACATAAAAAAAAAAAAAAGTCAAATTGCATATGAAGCCAGCTGTCAGAAAGATTACTGGGATGGATGGGGTGCTGAACCTCAACAAGGAGCAATGGGCACAAACTGGAATATAGGGAGTTCCATATGAACATGAGGAAGAACTTCTTTACTGTGAGAGTGACGGAGCTCGGGAACAGGCCACCCAGAGAAGTTGTGGAGCCTCCTTCTCTGGAGATATTGAAAACCCACCTGGATACTTTCTTGCTGAACCTTCTGTAGGGAAGTGCTTTAGCAGGGACTCGATGATCTTCAGAGGTCCCTTCCGACTCCCACAATTCTGTGATTCTGTGCTCTGCCTGAGAATCCATATACTTTTAGCTGGAATTTAAAAGAACTATGTTTCCAGCTGGACTGGGGGATACAAAGCAATTCAGAACTTAGAATTTTGCTAATTTGAGTAACTAGATAGACATATGTAACTATGTTTTGATTAAAACTGCAGCTCACAGTTGCAAGCAATTCCGCGGTCACCCTGTAACTGGTAGAAGGAAGACAAATTTCTGGTGCCTTACAAAGCTCACATTGTGAATAGCTACTCAAATACAATCTTGTTTTGCTGAGGCCTGTTGATGGAAAAGTGAACTTACTCTATGCCTGTTTGTCATTTATTATCAACACTGAGATTATTTATGAACATGTTAAACAGAAATGCACGCTTAAGTAGCTATTACCAGTAAAACAGTAATAGGAAGGCTACATATTTCAGTACATTTGCAAGAGAGACATTTCCATTTCATATTCTGGAACAGTCTATGCATGTCAGATGGCATGAGTCAAGTCTGTGCAAGACACTGTGATTGGGCTATTTGGACTTGGACTTCATCTTCATAACATTTCTACAATTTTAAAATCTGTGGATTATTAAATACATTTAGTCCTTCAAATGAAAGTTCTCATTTTCCATTTTCAAAGCAGTTTAAGTAACTAAATGTTTTAAATCATGAAACATTAAAAGGAATGTTTATCTCAGAAAGTTTACAGCTGTGAAAACAAACTAATATGTGGCTTTAAAAAAAAAAAAGATTTTTTTTGTGTAATAACATTAGTTGAGATAATCCTGGTGTTCTGCTTGTCTTTTGTGTTAGATATGAGCTCCTGAGACGTAAAATCCAGCAACCACTTGCATCAAATCCCCCTGAAGATTTAAATCTGTGGCACAATATTTACTCAGGAACTCAGTGGTTTTATGAAGATAAGGGTCTTAGCAGGTGAGATTACAAAAACTATAAAAACAAATGCTGGCATTTTGTATAGTGTATGTTTAATAGTTCAAAGTGTTTCTTGTGCCTTTATGTAGTGAACATATTAATTATGTAATGAAATATTTTTTGTCATCATCTTTGGTATTAATCATTCTAATATGCAGGGATTTATTATTACTCTGTCATTCTTGACTCTTTCATGTATTGTAGTGCTCTAAAAGTCAAATGAACATAAAAGTCTTGTGAAATTTTAGCATCTACATCCTTGTGCAATCAAACCATTTATATTTATGTGTACAAATGCTCTAGTTGGGTACATGTGTCTAAATTTGGCAAAATCATTGCACATGCAGAATGACTGAGAAGTCCTAGTTGGAATACACTTGAAATTTGGTTTCAACATTGTTTTTCTTATGTGTTAAGCTTAACAATTGCCTTCACATCTCTAAGCACAAGGAGAGTATTTATTGCAGTTTCAACAGATGTAATTTAAGGGCAGCTTTGTTGTAGCTTCATCATAGTTAAATGTAGAGTGCAGAAAATGGGGAAAAGAACAGTGGGTTCTAAGGATATTAGAGACATACTGTAGGGTACAGAACAAGGCATTTGCTCTTGCCACAAAGTCAAGGCTAACATCTTAAAAACAAGCAAACACCCTCTTTAGAAATCCTTAATGGAAGATGCAATACGGATTTTGCTTTTTTTTTTTTGCTGGTAAAGTCTCGGTAATATATTCATAGATGTTTTCAGGATGTGGGAATTCTCTGTGCTTGTGTGCTGGCAAGATTTATGAGGACTGCATGTCAATCACTGCCCATCAAATACATGTCCATTGCTTCTACTTTGATAAAATCTGTGTAGGCATCTCTCCTGAGCATGATGTAAAGCGGCAGAATGCAACCTCTGCTCCTGAGTGGTGTTGTAGAGACTGAACTGAGCCAAGGGTTAGGGCCTCTGGCTTGTCCCTGCCTGCTTACTGGAAGTGTCTGCTCATAGATCGTGGAGCCATTCTTCAATCCGACCCTGACCACATGTCCGTTTTTATTTTAAATCATGTTTGAAATTTTTCGTAGAATTTTTGGTTTGATTATTAGGAAAAACATCCACTCTGAAAGAGTGGTGAGGCATTGGAACAGGCTGCCCAAGGGTTGGCGGTCACCCACCCTGAGGGTGTTCAAGAGCCATGTAGATGTGGTGCTGAGGGATATGGTTAGTGGGCAATATTGGTGGTAGGTAGACAGTTGGACTAAATGATCTTAGAGGTCTTTTCCAACCTAAATGATTCTGTGATTCTTTGGTTTTAACATAGCTCTTTTCAGCAGTGCTAATGTGCTGCATGTTAGGGGGCAACAAGTTCTCACAGGGTCTCGGTGGCAAAAGAAGGTTTTGGGTTGAAAGAATTGTGGCCAGAAAAGTGTGCCCAGCCATCACATACACCTGAACACTTGTTTTGGAGCGAACTCTGCACCCTAAAGCTGTCTTTCTCTTTTTCAAGAGAAATTTGTGGCTGGAGAAAAGATGCTGTAGAGAGACTCAAGCCTTACTTTTCATAGAAAGAAAATCCAGATCTCACAATTTATTTTACACATTTGTGTTGTGTTTAAGAACATGTCAGAATTAGTGTCTTTTTGTTATATTTCTGCCAGAAGTCTATTTTGGTAATGGTTACTTCAAATAGATTTTTTGTTTCTAATAGATCAGTGTTCTAATAGTTTTCAGCATTGAAAATGTGAATCCAAAAACAAATCTCATTTTCTCATCCTTAACTTGCGAGACTAGATCCCATGCAGTTGTCCAGGAAAATATCGTATGCTCACAAGTGATGTGTTCACAATGCATATTATCATCTTTTTAAAAAATGCTTATCATTATAATGGCATCTGGTGAGGTCCCATTAGTTTCCTTTCTTCTTAGGGGAACTGTTAAAGCTTAGTTCTTTTGAAAATCAGGCAGGGTGGTTGCATTATATAGAATTCTACAATAAAAGAGTAAACAAAAAATATATATCTAAATATACAGTGTTAATGACTTTTTATAGAGAAATCTCCAAATATTAAGTATTTACAGTTTCTTTATTGTGTTATAGACAGTTATTCCACTGATGTAAAAATCTTCAGTAAAAATTTGAACAAGATTATCCTGTGTTCTTGTGATTATGCAGTTTTGTGTGAAGCTTCTGATGATGAAAATAATTTTGAGATTATGAAATCTCCCTTAATGTCCTTTGAGTTAGAGAATAAATTATGGAGTGACACTCACTTGATTTACTAAATATACATGTAGTATTTAATAAATCTGTGTAAGTTCAATATAAACAGTTCCGAAGAAAATTACTTTATTAAGTGGATTTGCATTATTAGGTGCTTTTTTTCATGTTTTTGCAGTGGCAGAGTCCTGACTGTGTGGTGAATCACTTTTACAAATGAGATTCTGCAAGTTAAAATCAATGTGTTTCCCAAAAGAGGAAAAAAGCCTCATTTGATTAAATTCTGATCCAAATTTTGGCAGGATGCCACTGCTGTAATTACATATTGAATTGAGCTATAATCTCTCAACACCTCAGAAGCTACAACTATGAAGAAGTGAAATAATGTGCTCTATTTTTGTTACCGTGTTAATGGTGCTAAATTATTTCCAAGAAGAAGTGTACAGCTCTTACAGAGTCTTCATTGGTGCAAGGCATGCAGCTGCAATTTTCTGAAGGGGGCGGTGGGAAAAAGGAACAACAAAACTTTGGCATGGGCAGATGTGTTAAAGCAAATGTTTTCTCCATCTGCATTTTTTGTTCCATGTAATTATTTTTAAAATGTCTTAGGTACACAACATACGAGTACAAGCTCATAGTGCACAACGAGGTAGGATATACATCAAGTGAAGAAGTAATAGCTACTACATTAGCGGGATTACCAGAGAAAGGAAGTATCCTCATTGCACGTGCTGTTAATCATACTGCTGTAGAAGTGGAATGGTCAAAGCCAAGTAAGTGTGCTTAGTATTTATTCCAATAACTAGACGCTAACCTGCCATCACTTATGTTGGTCTGCCTTGCTCTCATAGGAAACACAGTCCTTGTCTTGATTTATAATGCAGCTAAGTGTCCTTGAAAGGAGAGGGAAGAAACGGGGGGAAAAATGTGCACGTTTTGCTATTTCTCAGTCATGTTTGTACTTACTATACGGTATTTCTGCAGAATGAGAATACTGAAAGCAAATAATTAGTTAGTGCAAGCTCATGAGAAATCTGTACAGTAGCGCCCAAAATTCTGTTGTCTTTGTGTTATATTTCATCTCTTTGTATGAAAATTTACGTATACGTTCCTTCAAGATGAGAGGATTCACTTTCTCCTTTTGCTCTGCACTTTAATATGGATTTAGCCAATTTCAGTAGTTAGTTAGCTAATGCAGCAGTAGGGAATTTCTTCATGACTTACATGCAAATGATTTTATGAGGACTGGGTGGTGAATTGCAACAAATGCAGTGTCTTTATTTTATAATTGCATGCCTGAAGAAAGCATGCTTATAAAAACTGACAAATGTAATAGATCTGAAGCAGCTCACTGAAGTTTCATTACCTTGGTAATCTAAACCTCTGACCTTCTAGATGTAGGTAATGCAATCTGGCTTTATTTTCATTCATCCTTTAGATATTTCCTTCATGGATGTATACATATATATATGTTTTTGAGAATGCAAAGTTTAAACGCCAAGACAGATCCATTCATTACTGGAAACCTTAACATATTTTATTACTTCATATGTTACAATAATCATATTCCCTATTTTGTATGCTCATGTTTCCTTTTGCCATAATATTGATTTTAAATAATTTTCTTGTTTTCTTTGGAAACTTGTGAGCCCTTAATATAACTTGCTGTTCTCTTTCTGCATATTCTGTCGGAGCTTTCTGACATTTTTTTTATCTGTACTAATTCAAATAAAAATAATCTATTGCTCCATTAAGAATTTCTATGACAACACTGCATATTACTAAATCTACATGTAAGCTTTTGGCTTTTAACAAATTTCTGGCTTTTAATTCTCTCTAGTTATCTGAATTCTGTTCAGTGGAACAATGTGTCATCTAAAGCAGCATTTCAGTGCTCAAAGTTTTTGTCACGATTATTCTTTTTATCTTGATTCCTACTGGAAAAGCAGTTGCAGGACAGATAAAATAACAGACTATATCTGAGTTGATAAAATGGAGAAGCAGGGGTTGCCTGGAATTCTTCTTTATCCAACTAGCTTGGACCAATGGATCTCCTTCCATGTGTAGCTAGAAAATGGTACTCTTGTTTCCTCATTTCACTGGGGAAGCTACTACTTCGTAAAACGCACTTTAGAAAGAAATAATACTTCTTTTTTTTGCCCTGTAAATACAATTCTTCTGAGGGTGTGACACATATGTAGATGCTATCATGATTGTTCTAAAGTAACAGCAGTAGATTTCCATTTTCACTGTGGCTAAATGGCCATCTGTGAAGAGTTGCATGTGAAGTTCGTTTCCCATGGCTAAAGCAACGAAACAGGAATGCAGTACTTGCATGCCAGGAAGGGAAAAAAAAAAAAATCGTTTCCCATCTTAAATTAGTAGCATAGCACAAGGTTTTGCTTGTCTCCCTTCTGTCCAGATGAGAGACATTGTTTTGCAGTGGTGAGATGCAGGGTCCATGCACCATTCCTGGCAGCAGGCTTTACCTCTTAATTTACTTGACATTTAGAGGAAGAAAGCTTTCTCCATATGGTGATGGGCTGTTAATTATTGTGACAAATTTGGAAGAGCATTCTGTGCTTATTGGTGTAGGGAGGAGGACATTAAAGCACTTGATGGAATCTTTGCATAATTTTACAGTAAGGAGGTCTGCATAAAATCTGCTTTTGTCTTCAAGATAAGTGTTTTTGATGAGAACCTGTCTGACTGAATATTTCTCTGTTGTCCCATTGTTTTTCCTTTCTCAGCACTGCAGGATTTGCAAGGAAATGTTGAATATTACATCCTCTCCTTGAATTCCACTGCTGATGAAAGATCTCTGAGGATTCAGGCTGATGAAAACTATATAGTCATAGGTGATTTGCAGCCCAACACAGAGTATCAAATATTCTTTCAAGTTTTTAATGGAGCCCACAGCATCGACAGTGAAGTTGTGCATGTGATTACCTCAGATGGAGGTTGGTTAGCAGTGAATGCAGCTTGACTTAAACTCTGAGAATGAAATTGATTGATTTTTGTTAGGGTTGAGATCAGTCATCCTTCCATTATAAAATTTCCGGTATAAGAGGAAAAAGGGCTAAAACGCTAAAATGCTTAAGTGCTGGTTGTCATCATGTGGTAGATCAATATAGGATCCCACTGAGGCAGAAGCAAAAGCTCTAATAGCAGATATTAACCCAGTTTGTTCTCATCTTCTCTTACATACATCTGTGTACACTAAGTTTGGAACTGAGTTCCTATCAATAAATGGTGGAATTTAAAAACAATTAATGTTTTTTTTAAAAGATTTGCTCTATGAAGTGATGTGCTTTTGACATGACAGACATATATGGAAGCCTTTCCTGAGTCACCAGAAACTCTAAGTGTAAGTTCAGCCTCTGAGAAAATTACTTTATGAGTCATTTCTATGCCAGTTAGCAAATGCATGTGTGTTAGGAGGTAGGGATGAGGGGAAAAAAAAAAAAGTGAATATAAAATGTGTTTAGAATGGTCTTTCTAATCTTTTTGCTTTATAAAGTCTCATTATAAACATTATAAAATCATTACCTCAGAAGCAAGTGTTCCAGGTCATTAGTAAAGCCCTTTAAATAAGGATTCCATTTCCTTTCTGATGCCAAAGGTCAGCACCTTTTGTTTATAAAATAGAATCGATCGCAAGGACAATTTTTCAACTGGTAAAGATGGGTTCTTATGATAAAAAGAGGACTTTGCATAGTTATTTCTGACATGGTTAGATAATTATGTAATTTAACGCTAAGGAAGGTTTGTTTTTTCTCTTTTTTTTAAATAAGTGTTAGACTTCATCATTACCTATAGTAATCAACATTCAAAGCCATTTACATAATGACAATATTGCATATTGGTTCATCTTGCTTCAGCTATAAGGCTGATAACGTCACGTTCCACCAGACATAAAGTATTTTGTTCTCAGGTTTTGCTTTAAAAGCAAAATGCTTTGTTTTTCTCTCTTTTGGAAAGATTGGGATTGGGGGAGACATAAAAATAATGTTTATGTGTTGGCACTGCAGATGGGTGAATAATTTATCATCATATCTCACTGGCCACATACCACTGATGATTGACACTATGCTGGTAGTATAAAGCGTTTTACCATCAGCTCTCATGGTTTCTAACTGAGAGTATAATAAGCCAATTTACAGAAGACTACAGACTGTGATAACTTCATCAGAGGAAAGCAGATAAGCAGTGAACCCTTTGCTAAACCTAAATACTAATCTGCATTTGGTTAAACAAGTGCTTTAGCAGAGACAGCTGGAGTTTATTCAGTTTCTTCCTTTATTTCTAGAGCCTGAGGGCATGTTCCCTCCAGAGGTTGTCATCATCAACAGTACAGCTGTACGTGTCATCTGGACATTGCCTTCAAACCCGAATGGTGTTGTCACAGAGTACTCTATCTATGTAAACAATAAGCAGTACAAGACTGGAATGAACGAGCCCGGGTCCTTTCTTTTAGCAGATTTGTCTCCATTCACTGTATACGATATACAGGTTAGAATATCTTTTCTGTGTTACGTAGCATACAAGCTGAAGTTCATGAATTTCCTTACATACATGGTCACATGTTTGCAACAGTGTTTCTGTACATATGTATACAAGACATAAATTTATTTTCAGCGTATTTTAGGTCTGTGTACTTTTTTCATGACATAGATTTCCATTATTTCTTTTTTCAAACCATCAAAATTCCATTTACTTTCCCCTAAATGCTTTGTGCTACAACATTAGCAAAGCCCCAACATATATTACAAAGAAGCAAAGATTCTACTCCTACTCATTAAAAGAAAATTGCAGTTGTTTTAGAAACATCAGGCATGCATAATGTATCAGCACAAAGAAGTAATGATATTGCATTTGTCATCCTTTTATCAATTTTTTTCTCCTCATTCTTCTGAGGATGGAGCAGTCTTGATCTTTAAAATCATAGTAGTACTTCTTATGCTGTTAATAAGTACAACATTTTTTCTGTTTTCCACTTGATCTCTCTAGGCAAAAAAATACTATATGCAGTATAAATATATATATCTTTCTATCCTTGAATTGCATTAATGTGTTCAAAAATACAATTTGGCCTTTAATTGTAATTATTTCTGTCTATTTTGTTCAGGATTAGCTTTCGTTATATTTTAGAAAGACTTAGCAATACCCCTGTGTAGTCTATCCTGAAAAATTTCCATCCAGCTACTACATGCCATAAATAAACATTACAGGCAGGCATACTGTAACAGATTTCTATGTTGCAGCCCCTCTGAAACATCAAACCTCCATCCATGAATACACATATGACTTTCTGAATGCTGCTTGGAAACACATTTGTCTTTTCTCAATAACAATGCAAATTCAGTGTACTGCCTCTCTTGTAGACCCTCTCTATTAATTTACCATGGCCACATTCTGTTGCTTGTGATGTTAATTATTATTCTCTTTCACTTTTTTAGTTTTTATACTGGACTTTTATTTGCATCAATGTGATAGGTAAAATCAAAATAAGCTGTTTTGTTTTGCTTTGTTTTGTTTTTCTTTGGGTTCTTTTTCTTCTTGTTCTGGAAGCAGTAATATCTTGGATACTCTTATTTTTTGTGCTCTTTTATTTTTGAACAACCTCTGTATTGCCAATACGGAAACACTGTCACTAACCTTCTCTGGCTCTTTTAGTTTGCTTCTGCTTAGGTTAATTCCAAGAGCTAGAAAGAATAAGTTTAAATTTTGATAAGCTATTTAATAACCAAGTGTATTATTTGTGTTTGCGTTTTTATCTTTAGCCTAATTTTCCAGCATAGATGTGAAGGAATGCAAAATTCTATGGAAAATTATTTTTATTTCAGAATGCGTGGTACATATTGGAAACTGAAGTGGATTACTCAAGAACCAAAATCAAACTATACTGGCTTATTGTCTTCCTATCTCATTACAGATGGACATTTTTTTTCAGTGTTATTTATGAGATTCTGCTTAAATATACCCAAAAACAAATTCACTGCAACAGTGTTAGGGATAATTCAATAGACAACAGCAGTAGGGTTCAGAGGTCTGCGTGTTTTTTCCAAATGGAGTGGGAAATTGTGATACAGCATAGTATATCTCTGATAGGTGTACAAAAAGTTGCGGTATTTTCCTGGTTATATGGAATGTTAAGTAGAAAATAAGAAAATCTTGGGTGACGAAAGAAATCTGAACAATTAGCAGAGTTAAATAATTTCTGCAGCTGAGTAATTGAAACTCATGTTCTTCTTCATCAGATTGAAGCCTGCACTGTCTATGCCTGTGTGAGAAGCAATGGGACCCAGATTACAACTGTGGAAGATGAGCCAGAGCAGCTGTCAGCACCCGTTATTCATGTAATTGGCTCAAGGTACTGTGCTAAGCATGGTCTGCATGTATCAGAGCAATTTGTGCCTGGAATGAGGTCCAGAATGGGGACCAATCTCTCATTTGAATAAGGCACATTAAAAAAATTAATGGTACACCCATGGTTTTTATTTTTGGTATTGGAGTTTTTGGCCAAATGAACAACTGGAGAAATCTCCCCCTTGGTTGGTTGTGTTATAGCCATTTGGATATCACTGTGCTGGGATAATAAATAAGACGTAAGTAGAAGTAGTTAAAAGAAGAAGTGTAGAGGAATGAAAATTATCACATTTTGCTGTCAGTTAGGGAGAGGAAGATTAATGCTCTGGGAGCAATGTGATGCTGATAATGGAAACTTAGAGTAATTGTGGGTAAAAAGAAGTCACCCATCACAACAGTAAAAATTAGTAAGCTATCTTAAATGGCATACACATCTGTGTCTCCTTGAACCACTGTTTGCAATCTGCATATCCACTAAATCTACAGGCATGGGCAAAATTCTTAATTGTAAAAGGAGTAACGGTTTTGCAATATTTGAGAGATGTCAACTAGTAACATAGACAGTGATTCTTTGGGAGTTAATATCTACCAAAGACAGATGAAAACATGGCTCGATAATGCATTTTTCAGTATTACACCAACAATAAAACAGTTAACCTCCTGCGTGTATTTTATTGTTCCTGTGATTTTATTACACTTCTGGTGGAGTAACATAATAAGCTCATAAGCTCTGTTACTCTTGTAGAAACAAACAAAAAAAACAATGTAATTTTTTGTAAATAACAGAAATCTAACAACTGAGCCTTCTGAAATGGCCAGCAGAACGGATTTGCTCTTCCAGGCTCTTAAAGACTTAGTTTGCTGTTTATCATTTCTACATATTGCTTGAATTCAGGATTTGTCTTTGTATATGGGTGAAATTAAGCTTGCAGTTTTTCTGTCACACATACAGATATAGTCAAAGCTTGTTTGATGATAAGGACTCAATTCAGGATCCCATCTTTTGCCCTTGGCTTTAACTTATGTATGCCTTTGTCTGTATTGTCTGTACTGCAAACACTTATGCATGTTTCTGCTATTATATATAGACTAAATATGTCATAACACATGAATGCAAAAGGATCAAAAATGCCTTCCTACTTTATAATCTGCTCAGCCAGAAGCAGGCTCTGTTTCTGCACTGCCTTTTCCTACATGTCATATTATCATCAGCTGTTCTTATATCCCAAAAGAATACTAACTACTGATCGATTGCCCGGACATGTCTGGCCGTGGCCTACACGTGCCCCGGGTAGTTCATTTATTTGCCACGGTGGATTTGCTAGAGTGGAATTTAATCAATAGCTAATTCATTAATTCTGGTCCTCGAGTATGTAAGGATTGTGCAGTATAAAAATGACTGTCTGGCTTCAGCTTTGATTGAAATATGACAAACACTACAGCTGACAGCTTCAGCAGGTGATCGGGTGAATATGAATTTTGCTTATTTATCCTCCATGAAAGAGAAAGGTTGGGGAAAAAACAGAGACAAGAGAACATTTTAATGTCATCAGACAGAGGAAAAAAAGCATTTCTACAGTATAGACTCATGGGATAGCTGAGTTACAATGCATATCATGCAGTTTATTGTCTTTAATTGCAATCATGGCATTTTTTCCTCTTCTGAATCAGTTTTGGGGGCTGTATTATTGATGAGAATGCTGTAGGATAATGTCTGTGTAGCATTCGCAAATAATTGTTTTAAAATTTGCCTCAAGGTGCTGCATGACATAAATTATAATTTCAGCCACCAACTTCTCAGAGGTCTTTATGGTAGCAGCTCCATCCAGACTGCTCTAATGAAGGTTATACCACCAAAGCCATTATGAATACCTTGCTTTTCCACACTTTGCAGTTAATAACTCAGCTTTAGGCTGAAACTTGGCACAAAAGGTCGCAGTCCTGGAATGGTTACTTTATAATCCCAAACTTCAAATAGAAAACAGTATGGAACCCAGTCCTGAAGTCCCAAGTCATATTCCAGTTTGTTATCTTCTCTTAGTTATGGTATTTTGGGGTAGCAAGTTGTGAAGGTGTGGCATTAACCATCTTTAGGTAGGTACAAATTGCATTGAAATTGAGTATGTGTTTGAGTTAGGACTTCGGGGTTTGTCTCTGTAGAGAAGCAGTGCATTTTATGACACAGATTAGAAAGTTCTCTGTATACTCCCTTTCTATGGATGCTGACATAAAATTTTTGTAGTGGATTAAGTGCTTGTCATATCTTGGAAAACAGTTCATTTTGCTTTAAAATACTCCTTTCTCTTCCTGTTTGTAATCGTAGAAACGTAGAATGGCTTGGGTTCAAAGGGACCTTAAAGCCCACCTAGCTCTACGCCCTGCCTTGCGCAGGGCTGCCACCCCCCAGCTCAGGCTGCCCAAGGCTCCATCCAACCTGGCCTCGAGTCTCTCCAGGGATGAGGCACCACAGCTTCTATGGGCAGCCTCACCACCCTCACTGTGAAGGATTTCCTTACATCTATTTTAACTTACCCTCTTTTAGTTTAAAACTGCTACCTCTTGTCCTGTCCTCATTTATCAAAAGGTATTTTAAATGTAAAGCAAAACTCTGAAATACTAATATTATTCATGTTTTTATACATATATACACAAACCCCCAGAAATGTCAGACTGGATCCTCTTCACATGCTTTCAGTTTGATCTGTTGCGCCAAGAACAAATGTAACTTTGTGGATTAGTTTGAAATTGTTCTTTATCTTCTAGATCTGCTGTAGAGTCTCATCAGTGTTGCAGACTGAAACAGCTCTTGTGTGGATCAAGTTCAGCTCTATTTTCTGTGGGCAGCATACATGGTACAATGAGTTGCATGCTGAAGTGCCCATCATGTACCAGTCAGCCTGCACCTGCTTGAGTAGGTTCTCAGCTCAGGCTGGGGTGTTTCTTCAGACAGTGTATGTCAAAAAGCTGAGACTCGTTCATCTCTGCAGTCCCATGAAAACCTTGATTTTTTTTTTTAACTGCACCATAGTTCTTGCTGTGATGCTTTCAAAGCCACCTCAGTTTGTCATGGGTGGTGAATATCAGGAGATGTAGATGTGACTGAAAGGGGTTTACTTGTCCAGAACACATGCCTTTGTGGCTTTATTGGAAGGTCATACTGGGTTTTACCCTTTCAGTAGCATTATGCAATGAGCTCCCATGTCAGGATTTACTAGGGCAGCTGTAGCTTTATGTGATACCAAGATGTGCCCACACCAAATGTGCATCTATAAATTGAATAAAGTGGTTGCTTGTTAAATGAAGAAATACATCTTGAGCTCTGCAGAAAAGGCAAAATATTAAAATCTTTGTATCAGTACTTGGGCATGGTTTGAAATTATTTTAGAGACTTGAAAACTGCAAAAACTGGCACAGTGCTTCTGTAAGATACCCTCAAAGGTCTGAATGAACCTGCAAAAAGCAAATAATTCAAAGATATAACTGGAAGTGCTTTCTTTGCTCCTGTCTTCTATGTGTGCAAAGACCAGCAAAGAGCTACAGTGGCATTTATAAAGGTTGAAACAATTCCTTTCTTTACCTTTTTTTATTTTTCTGAGCTTTTTACATCATATTTTCTTGCTTTCATGTTATTAAGTTAAATCCTGTAACATTTAAATGTAAACATTTCAGCATGTGTGTACACACGCAATTGTGTGTTCATGTCCCTGTTAGAATCATAGAATCGTTTGAGTTGGACCTTTAAAGGCCATCTAGTCCATCTCCCCTGCAATGAGCAGGGACGCCTACAGCAGATCAGGGTTGTCAGAGCCTCCACAGCCTGATCTTGGATGTCTGCAGGAATGGGGCATCCACCACCCCTCTGGGCAACCTGTCCCAGTGCATCACCACCCTGATTGAAAGGAACTTCTTCTTTACATCTAATCTAAATCTCCTCTCTTAATGAACACAAACCAGCCATGTATGAAATACAGAATTAAATCTGTGGTTCAGATGAAGATCCTGGAGTGAAAATGGTGCTTCTGCAAGCCACCTATGAAGTTAGTCTTTCACGGGTGACATTAATTCACGTTCTCTAAGGCTTGTTGCAACGTGTATTCCTCTGTTTATATCTTATGGCAGTGAAGTAATAGTTCAGTTCTTTTTATTCTGTTAAGATGTTAACGTTTATCTCAGCAGCTGCTGTTTTGTGGTAATATTTTCACTTTAAGTTAATGCTATTTTATCATTTCACTGGCATTCGGACAATATCTGTGTAATTGGGACATGGAGATTAAAAAGAGGTATTTGGAGCCTAAGTATATACTGTATAGTGTTGTAAGTCCACCTACTGATCTACATTTGGTATTGGAATCTCCTCTTTAGCCAAGGAAAAGTCATAGTGAAAGAAATTCCTGTTTTATGCAATGTTTAAATTATGCAAGAAATGAATTTTTCTTTTGAAATATCCATGTAAAATGTGTACATTATAGAAGATATAGAAAAGTTCTGTTTCAAATGTCCTTTTTTGAGACGTATATTGTAATATTAAGTGAGATTTTGGGGCGAACACCTGTGCATTTTTAGTAATGACAAGCCTACTACAGCTTAACGTGATTCTTCCCTAAGAGACTTTCCTTAAACTGATCATGTCATGATATCAAACTTGAAATAAAGAACAGGATTTTTAGACTCTTCTGCAGACCACTGCAGACCTACTTTTCTTCTCATGTCTCAGTCAGAGTGTTTGAGTTTTACTTATTGAAAACACTTGCTTTTTTTACTTTTGTGTTGATTAAAATAGTTAAGTACAGAAGAGAACTGCTGTTTGCTGATGTTGTGATGAATTCTTAGTTTATTTTATCTGTTGAAGTTTCATAACAATGCTCGTTTTTTGCTTTTTTTTTAAAGTAGTAAAACGGCAAATTGAATGCAAATCTCTTCTTAATGGTGACTGAGAACAGTGAGTAAGTGGTTACAGCTCATAGCCTAGGAGTGGTCTTTGGTTCTGCAGCTGTTTGTCCCACTGGGGTCCTGTCTGGGGATGGAATGATCACTCTAGCCTTGACAATAGTTAATGTACACCTTAGCTACAGTACCAAGAAAGAATGATGAATCCTTTCTTTTATCAGTGAACTGAAATGGTTGGAATACTAGGAAGAGTTTATTATACACATGTTTTCAGAAGCAGGAAAGCAACATCTTTTAGATAGCCACCTTTAAAGGCCTTGGTTGCATGTGCAGTTAATTTTCCCAGAGTTTTGCCAAATATTGATGCTTTTGCACCTTTTTTTTATTAAAGAAGTTGTCAAATGCACCATCCAGATGAATACTTTGGATACTTGAAATATTTCACTCTGTGTGAAATAGTATAAAATGGAACTACTGTACGCTAAGTATCTGCAGAAGCATTGATACTTGAAATAATTTAACATAAGCTAATTTTCTACTTTTCACAGATCTCTTCAAATCAGCTGGGTTTCACCAGGACAGCCAAATGGCATTATCCTAGGATATGAAGTCTTCCGTAAAGCATTTAAGAGATGTACTCCAGCAGCAAGAAGCAGCAGAAATACTGGAATGTGCATTCCTCTTGAATGTAAGAAGCATGAAAATGTCTGTGGAGAAGTGTGTTATCATCCAGAGTTGAAGGTACATGTATGTTTTTAAGTTAGTGAAATAAGGAAGAATTACACTTTTAGAAACAAGTATGTAAACCAAACCTCCTTAGCTGTCAGAGGAAGGGAAGTGGAGGATTCTGTTTCTTCTAACATTTTTAAAATGAAACTCTGATACATGTCTTGAAACCTTTTAAAATCATATGTGGATGTTTGAGCTTAGTATGGGGACAGTTGGTAAATGTTTCTGGTAGGATTATGTCAAACAGCTGAGGACAAGTGATTCTGTTGTCCGTGATTGCTGACTTCATTTCTCCTTTCAGAAGACATGAACAGGTTAACATTTCTGAATGTCTTAGATTGAAGCAACTGTATAATTATGAAGCAAATCCACTGCTTGTTTTCATTCATTGCTCATTGGTTTAATGTCAAAGTGGTTTTAACATGTACAAGTTAAACCCTTTGCAGGGGAAACCAAGCCAGATTGTGTGCTTCAGAAATATTTCAAATGTTCTGCACTGCTGGATGGAGACATTGTTTCCAACCAGTCCTGTGGACCACCTCACTTCACTTTGTTTCAGAAAGCTTTAATTAATGTGCATAGTGCAGGCATTCATCCCAAGGAGTGAGATTCTGTCTGATACCAAGCAAGTCTTACAAACCATCTGAGGAATCTCACTACTGAACTCCTGGATATATTGCTTCCATCCCACTGTGCTAAATTACATGGTAGGCGTATGCATGTACAGAACTTTGTATGTACTTTTGCATCTTGCTTGGAACAATCAGTTTTCAAAGAATCATAGAATCATTAGGGTTGGAAAAGACCTCTAAGATCATCACATCCAACCATCAACCTATCTCCACCGTGCCCACTAACCATGTCCCTCAGTGCCACATCTCAGCGTTTCTTGAACACCTCCAGGGATGGTGATTCCACCACTTCCCTGGGCATCCTGTTCCAAAGCATTGCCACTCTTTCTGAGAAGTTTTTCCTCAGCTTTGTACCATGGACCACACACTGCAAACTGCTAAAGGTGATCCTTTGTCAGCTCAAGTATTCAGGTATCTTTGAGGCACGTGATGGTACTTTGTACAGTTGTTTTGTCACAATGGACCACATAAAGTCCATAGGAAAGTTTCTAGGTGTATGCAGAATTTCAAAAACACCAGTAAAAATATCTTCTCTGTGTGCGAGGAATCATTTCTCAAACCCTGCATAGCAGATAGTGGTCATTAAAATGGTTTCTTTTGTTGGTTTTTTTTTCCCCTCCAAATTCTTCCTTGGCTGAGTGACTAGATTCTCCTATTCAGAAAATCTATTTAGATTCAGCTACAAGTGGGTGGTTATTACATGACAATGATGAGCAGCCCTGAATGAGATCCATTGTGATTTGTCAGATGTATTTTTAAATTATGGCTATTTGCAGGTTAATCTTCATATTAGTTCCTGTTTAGGAGTAGGATCAATAATATAGCAGAAGTCTGTAATGGTTTTTATTGACGAATGAGGGAGAAATCTCTTAGTTTGAAAGTAAGATTTAATGTAATGAAATAGTGTCCCTATTTGTCAAAAGCATCATCACATGCTCTGTGACTAAGGCAAACAATATGTATTCACAAGATTCCCTGTCAGACAAGACAGTAATTAAGGAAGTGAGTTATTTGAGGGGTTCAAATCAAAATATAAATTATCCCAGCCAACACAGCCTTAGCTTTTTCCATTCCCTTGAAAGCAATACTATACTAAATGTATGTATTTCTTAAACCTTGCAAGAAAATTATAGGAAGTTTTTTGTTCTAAAAGGTGAATTTACTTATTTCATGTTTTTAGCTTAGCAGAAATTTTAACAGACTTTTTAGCATGTGTATAAGTAAAATTTAGATTAATTTTAAAAGTTTTCTTCTGCATTTTTACTTTTCCAATAATTTTAACTTATGATAACTTCGAGCATTCGAGAGTGTCCATTTATTTTTATAGGTTCCCAACTTTCAATTTTTTAAATTGATAGTACATTGTTTATTATGATAGTTTCTGTATTCCTGAACACATCACAAACTTTAACTGTGCTGGGATGTAATGGAGTATTGCTATACACACACAATTGTAAGGAATTACAAAGGTACATTTATCTGTTTGTTCTTTGCACCCACTAGTCAGAGAGGCAGGGGCTAGGAGTGAGTGCTACTTGGTTAGGTAAGGAAACACATAATAAATGACTGGTAGATCCCGAGGAAACTGAAGCACTCATACACATGGTGTAGAGATTTTAGACATAAAAAAATCTTTTACTCTCATAAACATGGGAGTAATTTTTGTGAGTGAAGACTGAAACTCCCCACCTGATGCTTTGTGTAGTTTGCTCTGTGTACCATCAGTGATCTAAAATGTCTGTAACAGAGGTTTCTACGGAGCTCCTGAAATACCCCTTTTTCCTTACACTAGTCCGGGATAGGGATGGCATTACAGCTTCTGTAACAGCTCTCTCTCACACTTTTACTGGATTCACTGTCACTCTATACCAGCCATAAGGCTGAAGTATTTATGCTATTATGTGTTGTCTTCAGATTCAACAGTGTACTGGACAGCAGTGAAGAAAAGCAATGCTGACCAGTGTCGACTTGTTTGGAAAAGAAAGCCTCTTACCACAATGCCAGATGCTGTTTGCCCATCCATTAATGGTACAGCCAAATGTGAAGAGATGGCACTTAAAGTGATGCTCAGATTCAGAACAATAAAAAGACGTTTTTGTTTGACAAAGAAAGAGAAAAAATATTTTGAAATATGGAGATCTCAGTCCCCAACTCTTTTGCAAATAATACAAAACTCTTGATGTGATGATTTGCACGTTCAAGTTTCCTTGCAGGTGTGCAAAAAAAGTTTGTAGGTAAAATGAAGCCATCCCAGCATAGTCTATGAAAGTTAAGAATCAAGTACGTTAAAAGCTTACCAGAGTGGGAAATATTTAAGAATACAATACTGTATCTCTCTAGACGAGAGGCTAGAGAGATGGTAAGATGTACAGATGTACATATTTCTAAGAGACAAATTGATATCAGAATTCTTATAAAGGAGTTGGACATTTTGCTCCATTCATTTATTGTAACTTGTGTACAGTATACAATGGATTTAATTCCCAACTTACAATTTCCTAGAATTCAGTGAGGAGAATACTGGGCCTTTAAAAAACAGATATAATAATTTTTAAAAAACAGATATAGTAATTTTTTAAACTTAAATAATTTGAGGACATGTCTTGGGTTATTTATTGATTTTTCTTTATGGATTTGTCAAAATCTGCTTGCTAATATAATGCAGTGCAGAAAAGGAGGAATTGGTTATCATTTCTTGTCTAATTAAGAGATCTCAAAAATACAATCCTCACCACCACTGTCCTTACAAATCCAAGTTTTTCAGTAAGATGGACACAAGAGTGTGTTCCCACTGTGCAGCAAAGCAGGATGCAGAGACTCTTCAGCTAATATTGCCTGAATTAGGTCCAGCTAAGGAGCACAGTGACATCAGAAGCTGGACAAGGGGTTGCACTAGCATGTGTGTGCACTGGTTAGGATCCAAGCTAGTATTTCTGCACAGCATTGTGCTGTGTAAATTCACCAACTTGCTCAGAGCTATCTTGGGAATCCTTGAAAGAGCAAACGAACCTTTCTACTACAAGAGACATCTGTACATGCACATTCATGTGGACCTGATATTAAGCCTAATCAAGATGAGAAAACATTCCTATTATCCCAAACAAGCTTTGCTTGAATCTGTACCTCTTGTTTCTCCTTGTTGTCTGTTGTTCTGCTTCGATGTTACAAACTTTGGTATTCTAACAAGATCTAACAAAATGCCCATGCTGCTGTCGTTACCCTTTTGCTTGTAATCAGACTTGGATAGATTTATACCTTTTGAGTGCAAAAATAATTGTAAAAGATTGTTGTCTGTACTTGTTCAGAACAGCCAACAATATTAACGATGAATATTGTTGACTGCCAGGCAGGTCCCAATGTCTGGCAGCTGCCTTTTGCAGTAGCCAGTCTGTGTTGTTTGGGTGTTCCCAAGCTGCCAAAATTGTCCATCTCTCTCTGTGTTTTCAGTTAGGTGTGCTCCATAGCTCTATCCTGACTGAAATCTAAAAACAGACATCAGTTTACAGAGCACATAGCACAGGATATGCAGGGATGTATTTCTGTTAACAAGGTAGTGTAGTCCAGCTTCATTCCTCAGGGAGCATAATCCGACTGTGGTGGGGAAGGCCTGCCTTCCTTCCTTGTCCATGTAGCTCTGAACTATCCTTCTGTTGTTACTGGCATCTCAGGGTGAGCACTGAAAATAATGACACAGGTACAATAAAAATGTAATTAAAATAGTGGTGCAAAGACTAATAGTTTCCATACTCATTGGATCAGAGATGTGAACATCAACAATTCCTGACAGAAGGTGACAATACAGCTTCAGTACTTTTTATTGTCAGTAGCAAGAAGCCATATAAATCTGCAGTTAGTGTACTAATCAAATATAACTAGGAAGTGCAGGCTTACCCCTTCACTCAACATATTAACATGTGCCATTTGTTAAAAAATTTTCTCTTTAAGTTCAGGAGGAGCAATATAATAGTTTGATAGCTAGTTTAACAAACGTGATTTCCAGGAAAGAGAATGAATACATCTAAACACTGATGAAGGATCCTGTGTCAATATTTGTGTAAAACTGACTGTTAATGATAGCAATTTTGTGAAGTCTTTTCATTTTCTTTCAGGCTTAGAGAACCTTTGAAAAAAGAACACTTCACATACAGTGTGTTTTGTAACACACCTGAAAGTCAGGAAATGAAACTCATTTTAGTAAGATTATATTTAGTGATTTGTAACAAAATAGCAGTAATTTCTGCTCAAGGATTTTTGATCTAAGGCTATTCCAATCACTGAAAGAGAACAGCAGTTTCAGAAACAGATGAATATGTAGTCTTAGGGGAAAGAAAAATGTTTATATAGATTCTGGGATAATTTAAGTAAGAAAGAATGAGCTTCGCTAATTTAAAATATTCTCTCACATGAGAACATGATGGGTCAATCATTTCTCTGGTGTTTGCTCCACAGGCAGAAATTTTTAATGAACTCTAGTAGCTAATAGGAATTCCTTAGAGTGTTTTGTGAATTGCTATTTCACAAAGTGGCTTTGGCAGCAAGCGTTTGACAGGAAAGATAAACATGGCTGCCTAGCACATCTGTTTATTTGCGTAAATCAGTCCTAGCTCAACTGGCATGTGTCCATAAGGCTAGATAACATCTTTCAGCAAAGTCTTCAGCAAGCGGAGGGATCGAGGATGACAAAATTTTTATAAAACCTAGTTGCATAGGTAAATTTGGAGTATTTTTACGAATTCTTAAGTGTAAGTAAAAAAAAAAAAGTACAATTGTGCCTTGATATCTGGTTACTCTGTAGTAGAGTTTTAGTTGATCAGACTTTTCTCAGGTATCCTAATAAGCCTTTCTTATGCCAGTCCCAGTCTCTCTGCGTGCTTGCATGGGAGGATATCTGTAGGATTGATTTATGAGTAACTCGCTCTACCAGTATTTTTAAGGATTCCCATGATAGCTCAGGATGAGACTCTTGTTTCATATCCACAGGTAACAGAGATCTTCTAGTTAGCAAGATACATCAAGCATTCAACTCTGTTTATGAGAGTGAGATCTCAGACTTGCCTAAAATGTTGGTGTCACTGTATCTGATTGCCACCGGGGTTCTGCTTCCAAGTACAGTTACACCATCCAGTGGGGACTGACATTTTGAGCTCTAAGAGGATGAGATAATAATAACCTTTTGCCTCTATAGCTTTCAATCCATCTGCTTTTCTTCTTCGTCTATGACATAATTTTAGCATTACTTGAATGCATTTTATTTTATAGACTGGTAATGCAGAATCCTTGGGCTGAATATCAATGCAAATAGAATCTATCTTTAGAGAACTGCCAAAAAAGTGTTATTTAACAATTTACAGTTGACTGCAGAGGATGTTATGGTGCTACATAATAACATCACCAACTGCATCAATTGGTAATGCCAGGTGAGAGTCTGAATGTGTTTTAGAGCTGACTGGACCCCTTTTTAGAAGCTGACTATGGGGTATTGAGAAATACTGAAAATCTTAAATCATTTTTAACAAGAATAAGTAGCTGCTGAAACTACTGGAACAAGCCTAGATGTTCAGCTGGGGATTTTTTCAGGGAATTTGGGAGGAAAAGAAGAGACACCAATAAAAACAGAAATAATGTTCCAATTAGCGTTCTTTGGAGTTAGCACTCAAGTGGCCTTTCCAGTGTGAAATATGCAGAGCAGCTGTTTCTACTGAGCATTCATAAGGCTAGAACCATCTCATGGAAAGTGAAATGGCTGCTCAAGCATTTGAGCCAAGGTAATGCCAAGAACGTGCAAGTTTCCTCATCTGTGAAGACAGAAAGACTGCAAGTGAAATTTGAAGGGTTCCCATCACTGAAAAATTAAAACAGGACAGGGATGACAAATGAAATCTATGAAAATAAGCAGAGAAATTAGACTAAACAGATCACAGGGGGCGGCACAATCCCAGAGGACACACAAGTTGGGACAAGGAATCTGTAAGAAATGTGTATTTGGCCTCCTTTTGTGCAGGCAGGTACAGCATCTACTGGATCTGATGTCTTAAGTAAGAGTAGAGTGTCTTTACAGTTAACAAGAGTTGTTGCTAAATGTATTTGTTCTGAGGGAAGTGCCATGATGGTACTTGATTTGGTATTTTTAAGAGTGTTTTTAAATGATTTGGTAATACAGAGACATGAGGTAATCTTCTAGGTGCTTTGGAGCCAACTATAAGAAGAAAAGCTCAGCATGGAGCGTGTGCCAGACTTAGAAAATGAAATCCAAAAGATACAAACCAGAGAAGAGTTGTAAAGCTGAGTTTTATTTGACAACTTAACTAATGATCTGGAAGAAAGAACAGTGGGTTAATTAAATTAATAGATTAGATTATATTATCAGTGACATGTTGAACAGCAAAAAAAAAAAAAAAAAAAGAAAAGACTTGAAGAAAGAGGCTCAAAATTCCTGAGCAGAAAATGACAAAGCTCAGCTGCATTGGTACTTTAAATCACAGATGCTGAATTGGAAAGTTTGCTGAAAAGGCACAGAACAATGCATCAATTCAAAGCATATAAGGCTATAAAACATCAAAATATGATGAGGAACACCTTCTGCCCTGCCCATTTTAGTTTTGTTTGCTGTCTTGTAAGCTGTGACTTCAGAACCTAACCTACTATTCTAAAGGGAGACTGTGTAAAGACCATTCAAAATTTAAAAACCAGAAAACAAATTATCTGCATAGAAGCCAGAAAAAAAAATTGTTTATGTATTCAAGAATTTAATGGTCATTTTTTCTTCTGTGCCTATCTTTATGCTAACATTATGAATGTAATATAAATTATATTTCATGCACCAAGTAATATATGGGTTTATTTTATTTTATTTTTGCCAGCTACTAATTAAAGTAGCTATGAAAAGATTCTTCTAGAGGGATGCTGGACATTAGGAAATTCTATGTTTCTGAAAGACTGGTCAGGCATTGGAATGGGCTGCCAAGGGAGGTGGTTGAGTCACCGTCCCTGGAGGTGTTCAAGAAACAATTAGATATAGCGTTGAGAGACATGGTTTAGTGGGGGTCTTGGTGGTAGGTGTATGGTTGGACTGGATGATCTTGTAGGTCTTTTCCAACCTAGCTAATTCTATGATTCTATGCTTTCCTCCTTTGCTGCAAAAATGACCTGACTTAGAACATGGTTCCTGTAAAAGGTGGAAGTGCTCCATGTCTAAAGAAAAGAAGGGAGCAACTCTACTCCAACATCTGTACCCTGCTGCCAGCTGCATTGTTGGTCTAATTGTAAGAGGCATCCTTCTGGTGCATACAAGTCACACTGACTGTAGGCTCCGAGGTTACATTTTTTACAATGATTCTACTGCCTGCTCTATATGATTTTCTATGTGTACATTGTGTCACTCTATTTACACAGGAATAAGTGTGGACGTAATTATTTGATTGATTGACAGCACCTAGAAAAAAGTCCTCAGTTAAAAGACCTTTTCAAAATTTATTTCTACGTAAATTTTATTTTGCAAAAAAAAGAAAGAAAACAACCAACCAACCCAACAGTAAAACAGCAACCTAACATTCGTATAGAAATGCTTTTCTCCTTAGATCACATTGACTGAAGAACTGTAGTCATAAGTAAGTGAACATATGTTACAAGAAGATCCCACGTATTTTAAAGTGAAAAAAAAAAAAGTGTAAGAGGTCATATTGGGAAACTGCTTTTTTAGTTGTAAGGGTTTCGGATATATCTCCTCATGGATGACTAAATAATAGGAAAGAAAGGGAAAGGGCAGGGTAGTGGTGGCTTATATCTGCATATTGCAATATACTCTACATTGAGAGACTCAAACAGCCTGCAAGGCATATGGAGATGATTCATGTTAATGGACTGTTTTATTAAGGTGCAGTATGGTTGAAGGCCACAAAATAGCAGCATTCTGTCAGATATATAGTAGTTTATTGAAGTCTGATAGTACTGGAGGGCTCCGGATTTTAGCCAAGTTACATTTTATTTGGCTGCAGTCAGATTAGTGTCTATACTTGGATGTTTTGTATGCATTTTTCGTATACATTGTTTTGTCAGAGAACATGTTATATTCTGTTTAACAGATACTGCCTTACTGATTTTTATTTTAAACTACTTTTAGGTATGTTGTAATGGGATTCTGCACGACAATAAACCTGGCTTCCAATGCTGCGAGGACAAGTACATTCCATTTATTCTTAATTCACCAGGGGTTTGCTGTGGTGGTCAGATACATGCTGTGCAACCGAAACATCAGTGCTGTGGTGGTTATTACACTAGGGTATTAGTAGGTAAGAGACAACTCCTTTCAAGTGCTTGAAAGAAACAAAACAACAAAGTTGATGTATCTGTTAAACCAAGGAGAATGAAAACATAGCAACAAAAGTGGGATTTATCAAGATTTCTAGTGTCTTCTAGGCTTGTGTTCAGTGAAATAAGCAAAGAAAATTGCACTTTGTCTTCTAAATACGGTACACTTTTACAATAAAGGCTTAATTGATAAAACCTGATTATTGGGTCATTTCCCAGAGAACTAATTTATACCAAACTATATTTAATTGCAGTAAGTGCCGAATAATGGGGAAGGCAGTTCTGCCTAATAGGAACACCATCAGGCAATTTAGTGGTCCAGTTTAGTTCTCTGCTTGACTTGACCCCTTGTGACTTTCCCTGGCCATCACCGTTAGCATTTAGTGTTGATACTACGTGTTACATATTCCATGGTATTTTCCACCATCTGTTCCTACCATGTTACATATCAAACTACATATATTACTTTTGGTGGAAATCAATCCCTTTCTTAAGGTGGATCACACTGTCTGAATCTCAGAATTGTTGAAGAACTTTGCCAAAACCGTGCTTCTGTGCTATTGCCCTGAGTTTGGTTCTCCTGGTGGTTGGTGGATTTTTGACGTGGAGAAGGAAAGAAAAAGGGGAGGAAAGTCCTTTTTGGGACATTGTTCAGAGCATATATCTTCTTGTAGACAGTTGTCAGATCAGGTGCTGAAGTGCTTCCATTACTCATGAGCTGGCACACATTCCCTAGACTCAGAAATGCTTGAATTTTTGCCAGCACATTGAGCACATCCCAAGTTCTGATCCCTTGAAAAGTAATTCATATATCACAATATTAGGATGTCTTTTATGATGTCATCAGAAAAAAATTTCTCACATGGAAGAACCAGAGAAGAGTGTTTTGCTGGCCTCATTAATTTCAGTGTACTAAAATGGAAAGATTATACTGTGACCCTTGTCCCCAGCCAGTGGTCTATGCTAACTAGCTTAATGTTGTTTAGATCAAGAAAGAAAAGTACAATGAAACAAAATGTCTCATGTCTGAAAGTAGTTCTTCAGTCAGCAGTCAACAAGCATTAAACAGAGAATATCTCAACATGATTTTAAACATTATTTTTCCTGAGTATACTTGCTGCATTCTCTTTTTCCATACTCTAAGGGGCAGTAACATGAACAATGTTGGTCACATTTTTTCATTTTTCTTTTTTATTTTTATAAGTATGCTAATAATCTGAAGCTAAATGTTAATGTGGGTCATTCTTTGATAAGGATGACAATTAACTGGTAAGACTGCGTGGTACTTTTCAGAGCAAGAGCATTTTCAAGCCTGGCTTGGAATGGATCCCATTTTGAGAGGTTAATGAGAAGATTACTGATCCTTTGTGTCTTATGTCTAATAGTTCTTAAAAAAAAAAGTTTTATTTCCAATAGATGTAAGCTGCATTCTGCTTTAATACTTTCTCTGTGTAGCAACTAAATTAGATTCTGAGGGATGCAGGAAAATATGATGAAGTATATGAACAGACTATTATACTCTAAAAATTTGTTCTCATTTTTTTTATTATTATTATTGACTTTATTTGATAAAGATATTTATAAGGAATCTCTCTAAGCATACGTTTTTCCCAGATGTTTGGCCAGCTCAATAGCTCTAGATGTACTGAATCACACTGGGTTGAAGGCATGGAGATTACAAATTAGAAAGGCAGGAATCTTCAGAAGCAGAAGAATAGCTCTGATGCATTTTCCCTATTTCTTCCAGGTGTTGAATCAGTGACATCTGAGCCATGGCAAACATTGCAACACAGAAGAAAAACCTTAACTTCTAGAGCACTTGTTCAGATCAAGTGCAGATACTAGTGAATAGAAACTATTGCCACTTACAGTCAGTTTTGTATTCTTTATATCATAAAGAAGAAGTATCTAGTCCCATTATGGTGTCAGTCTCATTGGCAGTCATATCTTAAGTCTTTGTTCAGCAACAGCTGATGTTTTTGTTGAAGTAGCAACCAGCCCCACTGAATGTGATGGTGATATTTAGTTTCTGAAGTTACTTTAAGTTCTTTGGCAGATGAAGTCTTTACTGATACGAAAAGCTCTTTAACTCTTTAGTCCTTCAAAACAACTTCCGAATGAATTTGGAGGAGATGGGGACTTTTTTTTTCTGTGAATAAATTGACTGTTTCACTGATCAAAGGAAGAATGAGCTTCCTTTACTGTACAGCTACCTCTGCTTAGAGGTTTTCAACTGTATAATTACGTTTTAGTGAATTGTTTTTGTTGTTCTTCTCACTTTGTAATGCTTGCATTCTGATATCTCACAGAGCTTTGGCCCTGAATTTATGAATTTGTTTCTTTAGTTATTTTTACAAATAAATACATGCTTGTATGTCATCCTTAAGTACCAAGTGATTCCATGCTTTCTTGTGAATTGTATTGTACACTAAGCTACTGCTGCGTGAATCCAGACTAAAACTTGCTCAATCAGTTGAGAGCCTCTCAGGGATTTCAAGTGTTGTACATGCATAACATCTTTATTTGTATTCTTAAATTGACAGGTGAAGTATGCTGCCCTAACGAAGAGCAAAACAGAGTTTCAGTTGGAATTGGTGACTCTTGCTGCCAGGGAATGCCTTATTCTACATCAGGGAATCAAATCTGCTGTGGTGGATCACTCCATGACAGTTTTAGCCAACAGTGCTGTGGTGGAGAAATCATAAGCGCAGACCTGGTCTGTTGTGGTGATGAAGAAAAAGGGACTGCATACAAAGCTCACACAGGTAAGCGAGAATTTTCAAGAAAAAAGAGTTTTCGTCTTTCTAAGCCTCTTATAACATTAGCTATTCAGCAGTGGGATGCTCAGACAGTTAAGGTGTGTATGCCAGTTTTGTTAAGATGCCGTTGCACTTTACTCACATGTTCTGAAAAGTTGCAAAATGGTTAGTATTTCATAACTCATCTTTACTTCTGTCCAAAAGTTGTGGAGTCTGGAGACAGAAAATTCAAAGAGAGTGCATGATCTTTCATTATTCCAGTCAGGAAATAGGATCAGTCTTCTTTTGGCCAGTAGAGCTGAGGTTAGACTTGGCCACCTTGAGCTGCCACACATCCCAGTGAATGGATTTTCCTTTCATGCTGCAGACGTGGCATTAGTCAACTTGGAATTAAAGGTGACAAATACTATCTGGTTGGAGGCCCATGTCTCTCACTTATACATTTACTCAGAGGTAAACCCACCACAGTTTAACAAAGCTCAATCCACTACAGCTAGTCATTTGTTCATCTGGTACACCCCATGGATTTCTTGCATATTGCAAGAACCTACTGCATCCTCTGGATTTAAAATATGAACATTACTTCCTTGTAAGGGCTAGCTGGTGACAGAGACTAGAGGCATTATTACACACTTCATTCAGGTATTTTTGTGTGTCTTTTCTGCATTTATAAGATAAATTATATACCATCAGCCTTAGACTTTCTCTGCCTGACAAAAGACTTCAAAACTGATCACAGTCCTGAAGGGGAGCCTGATTTCAAAACATGAAAATAATGAAGTTTTAGTTTTGGTTCTGCTTGGTGTATTAAGATTGGTGATGGCAGTGCTTTTGTTTGTGCCAGTTTGAGCCTCTTGCTGTACAGCTGAGGATCCTAGCATATAACTAAGGTCCCACATCAGAAGACTGAACTCCTTTCCCCCAAAATAAGCTCACTCTTCTACTTATTTTTGTGTTCCGTGGATCCTTAGCACTGTGATTTTTGAAGTATTCCCATTCTGTGATGACTGTCAGGGAGGACTGAACTAAGAGCCTTGGCAATGCTTTCTCCCCTCCAGTGGCCTCCTGTGGAGTGTGTGCGGTGAGCCTCGCTGCTTCCAGGGTGCTCTCCCTACTTTAATCCCTAATTGTGCCCGATCTACAGCATCCACGCAGGGCTCACAACATCAGCTTGGAGCAAGGCCCTCTTGCTTAGCAGCACATTGTGTGGCTGCCACAAGACGGGGCTGGCTCATAAAACATCTCTTTATGTACTTTATTACTTAAACTCTTTTATTTGCCTGCAGGAGCCCTTTAACAAAATCACATTGAATTGACTTTCTCACACCAAATCAAATCTCCCTGGTCCCAGTTCAGTTGTCTTTGTCAATATGTATTTTATAAATGGAGTGAATTAACAGATGCTGTTGGAACAGAACTGCTGGGGTAGCGTTTATGTTTTTACTGCTCTCTCTGGGCAGATGAGTTGTGTAGGAGTGTAATACAGGTATCTTGGGATGAAAGTTATGTTCTTCATTTCAGTATATATGTATTCTTAAGAGTTTTTTTCCCTAAATATATATATTTAAAACAATCTTTACACTCCTTTTTTTAAAATGTGTTTAGCCTATAGCACTCTATCATTTACACCATTTTTCTTGAGAATGGATCATGATGACATTTTTCTGGCCATTAAAAAGGAAAACAGTAGCTTTTTCATCGTTCACAGGTTTGCTGTGAGGACTTTATGCTGTGAGCCAGCATATAGCTGAACACAAATACATTTCTAAAAGATGAATTAGTACCATAGTTGAAAAGAGATCATATTATTTCGCATTAAGCATAGAATAGATTGTGGTTTCTTATCATATCATATGCATCATGCTCAATAGGTTTTTGCTTAATTTCTCAGACTAATTCAGCCTTGCTAAATATATCATGAAAATGCAAAAGCCAGACACAAAATCTACATGTTCCCTATCCCTCTTATTTATAATGATTCTGATGGAAAAAAAATGGTCTCACACAAAAACAATTTACTTATCATTGACAAACGGATAAGTAGAATTTTGCAAGGATATGGTAATTGGAAAGCTGATCCCATTGTTTAAAAGGGGAAGAGGTAACAAGGGTGGCTTTATGTAAAAGCTGATGTGCTTCTAAAGCTCCATTTCATAGCTTGCAGTGGATGCTGTGGTTTAAAATATAAGAATAATTTAAAGCCTCCTTTTTTTTTGCAATTTTTAGTTCCTTCAAAAAATAATATGAGAAGAACCACAGTTAATACAAGTGCAAATCTTGTGTGCAGCCTTATTGTTGCTTAATCAGTTCTGCTGAAAGCAGCGTGTTTCTGCGGAATGTAGGCCCATGTTTGCACTGAATGTGGGTTTAAGGGCTTGAATTGTAGAACTTCTTTGTTTGCCGTTGTATATCTCTTTTGGAGAGTCTGTCCTGAAACAAGAGATGTTTCTTCCATCTCAAATTAATCTTTTTTCTTTTTTTTTTCTGATTTCCATTTACTTACATCTTATTTTACGCCCCTTGTTGGCCTTTTTAGTGGGGGGATCATAGAGACATCTACTGGCAGAGGCTGGCAGTGATGCCACTGTACGCACATATCCTGAGCCCTGCTGCTAGTAAGTGATTATCCAAAGTTGTCTATTTCTGTCCATAAAAGATAATGGAGCTAAGTAAAATCACTCTTAGATTTTCTCTTAAAGAAAAAAAAAACAAAAGCTAGTGAAATGCCCCTATATTGACATCCCATATTCATAAAAGATGAAGCTTTGTACTGTTGTGGTTTCTGATCTGTCATAGTTGCAGTACCCGCATGTAAGCCAGGGATTTTTGGAGTAGTTTGCAATGTACACTGGCTCTGTGTTTTGTTGATCCTCTACTCTGGCTCCAAAGGCTAAGCCTTTTAATACTCATTTTTCCCTTTTGAAAGCATTGGTTTTGCGGATTTACTAAATTAGTAATTCATCACTCAGCTACGTTTGTAAATTTTTTCAGTTGCTGGGGATGAACATGAAATAATTGTTGACAGAAATCACTGCTAGCAAGAAGAGTCTTTTCCAGCCCATGGATTTTCTTTTTGCTGTAATGCATTATGTTCCTGTGAAACAAAAATATATAAAGCACGACACATGCATTCCAGCTGATTTACAAACATATATTTTGTATTTTGGTATTTTTCTGAGTTCTGCAAGGGTTTATATGAATTTCTGGACCCTTAAACAATTGAATAAAGTGATTTTTAGAAGGCAAATCAATCCATCAATATTACGTGGCCTTATTTTGTTTTTCTAGGAGCATATTTAAAATTGTACATTTGAGGTGTCAAGGCTCAGGAGTCAAGTGCTACATGTGATAAATTAAGCAAAGGTCAGGGGCTATGCAATGCAGTTTCAGAAGATTGTCTACCTCCGCCTTTGCAGCTCATTCATGCTGAAGTGATGCACTATGGGAATTACTACCAAACTCTGCTCTGCAACATCTGCTCTCCCTAAGTGAGTTAGTGCACGTCAGACATCTTTATGTCAGAATATTGCAGTGATGGATGCAGTCTTCAGAAAATGCTGCATAAAAATCTGGTGTGCCGTTCTGGCCATTAAGTGAAATTACTATTTAAATTAATGGCGCTGTCACAGTTTATCTGTGCAAAGAATGAACGCTGATTAGGGTATTAAGTAATTAGCAATTTATCACACTGGAACAAGGCTGATAATAATTAAAGAAGTAATGGTTTACCAAAGAAACTAGAAAGGGAGTCACTTCTTGTTATGTGAGTGAAATCTTGGCTGAAAAATTTAATTCAGCCAAACAAAGATGAGGTTCACACTGAAGGAATACAGCCTTGTTTGTTTCAATAGAAAAACAGTTCATTATCAAAATTTTAGTTTGTCTGTCAAAAGTCTCTCGGGGCTATCTGAGTTGCTTATTAGTATTGAATTGAGTCTTTTTCTGCATTAATTCTCTACTTAAAGTTGTTAGAATCCTAGGACAATTTGGAAAAAAAGGGTGTGAACAAGAGGAAATATTTACCTCTTGGAATGCTGGTGATTACAGTTTGACTGTGTGAATGAAACCAGTCCTGTAAATAGGTGAAGCATGCAAGTAACCACCATTTTGAGTCGTTTCTCTGACTCCTTTCGAAGGATCATACCTTTAAAGAGTAATTTTCATTATCTATGACTTCCTAAGAGAGATTTGCTGCAATAAATGGCAGAGTGTGAAGTGGCCACTTCTGTACATGTATTAAATGTCTACATACTCTGGAAATTACATCAAATACAAATTACTTTGTAAGTATAATCGCATATCATAGCTCTGTGGTGGGTTATTTTGTGTCTAAGGGATTTCTGTAGCATTTGCTTGGAGTTAAAATTTACCCCTTTCTTTAAATGGTGTGGGATTCAAACGGAATTTCACAGTTGCAAAACCATATTTGCGAATATATGGAAAATTACACTGATTATGATGAGCTTTTCATTTTAAAATAGAATTATTAAAAATGGAGGAAAACCAGTTGAATTAATTTTTTGAAGTTTTCAATTACACAACAGAATGAAAATTATATTCAGAAACAAACTTCTTCAAGTATAGTTATGAGATGGGTGAAACTCCCCTGTGGGTATTTTGCCCATTTGGTTTCGCATAAATTGTACATACCTCTACCTTAGATCACAAAATAAGATGTGAAGCATTCTGGAATGCTGGGATGCACTGTTTGGAAGGCCACCTGTATAAGAGAGAATGAATGAAATCTGACTGGAAGGTGGAGATTCTTACAGGAAATTTTCATCAAAAGTGTGTCCTTGACCTGCAGTGTACACCTTGGTGTTGCATTTCATAGCAAAGGTTCTTACAAAAGTGGAAGAATGGTGCAAATTAACTCTAGGCGATCCCTGTTTATTCCTTGAATTCTTGTTTTCAGGTAGGTCTAGAAATTAGGACTGTTGCTTCAGTCACCTCACATTCCAAATTTAATCTCACTTGAGCTGAATTGACATAATTCCTACGGCTGAAGGTTTTGTGCCAAGCTAGATGGCAGCCTCAGCTTTTTCCTTTCTTAACTCTTTTAAAACTTATTTACATGTCATATTCAGATATATATTTTTTTGTTTGCTGGTTTCAGGGATGTTCTGCTGCGGGCAGGAATATGTGAATGTGTCAGATACCATATGCTGCTCAGGTTCCAGTGGTGAGTCCCTAGCACATGTTAGGAAGAATGACCAAGTGCCAGTAAAATGCTGTGAGACTGAACTTATTCCAAAGAGCGAAGAATGCTGTAATGGAGTTGGATATAATCCTTTGAAATATGTTTGCTCTGACAAGATTTCACCTGGAATGATGATGAAGGTAATTGATAGAAAATCTCTCGGTAGCACTGATTTGATGATGGAAAGAGAAATACACTGTTCATAACTATTTTTCTAAAATAGGAATATAAAAACTCTTGTGTGCATTATTCATTTTCACATTACATCCATATTAATACCGAATGAGTTCACCATGATTGATGTTATTGCAATGAATTCTAAAGGAATTAATAATGATTAGCTGCCTCTGTGAAGTGTTGCCCAGCACCTCAGATTAGTGCAGTGGCTAAAAGCTGGCATACTAACAAGACTGGCATGATAGCCAGTTCCCTTTCTGTGGCCACTGTTCCTGGTGATGTCCCTTGAGTGGAAACTGAAATTGAAGTGGCCAGTTCTGAAGCATAAAAAAGCTATTACATTTCAGTTTGGACAGGCAGTATGTCATAGATTACCCTAACCTCAAAAAAAAAAAATTACAAATAAAAGTAAAGTAATTGATATTTTCTTGATGAGCTTAACTTTGACCATATAGGAAACCAACAGCAGTTTTGGTGTTAATTTCAGTAGTGTTAGCATAGGTCCTTATACAAATTCTAGCAATATTGAGGATATTTTTGATGTCTTTGATACCTAGTGAATTATACAGTTTATTTTCACCTAATTTTAATGTAAGAGTACACTAAGCAACATAAAAGTTAATTCTGCCATTTTTAAGAGTGACCAGTGACATAGGTGCCAGCATGAAACAATTTGGCCAAATTTCAGCTGCAGCTCCCACTGAATTCAGTAGAAATTTTCAAGTAATAACACCTCAGTGTTAGACATAAGCTGTAAAAGTACTGCCAGTTGTTATTTAAATGTTTGTTTAAGAAAACAAATGTTTCAAAGGATGGGAACTCTGTTTAAAAATATGTATCTATTTATTTTTATATATAAGTATGGATTTATATTTAGAGAGTAAGAAAGAAAGTAGGTGAGAGAAAGAGGGAAGGATTTTGTGATTTGGATTTTTTGGATGCTACAGTATGGAAATCAGATATTGTGTGTATCACTAAAATAAGAAGAAAGAAAAACAGAACAAATACTGTCATGTACAGGTGTTCCTGTGTTGTTTCCATTTGTCTGCTAAGGTAATACACAGATATTTCTTTCATCTCCTTTTCATGTCACTTCATTTTCAAACTGAGTAATTTTCCCCCAGACAAAATCCAAAGTGTTGTGATGAGTCAACTACCATTCTTCAAGGCATTGTATTTGTGTTTATGCAAGGCAAAAATAGCTGGGAATAGGTTAATGAATTCTGGTATATAGTATACAAGATCCATGTTTTTGGTATAATGTATTAACAAGGGAAACACTTAGAATCATAGAATCACCGAGGTTGGAAAAAGCCTCTAAGATCATCCAGTCCAACCATTCACCTATCAGCAATATTTCCCACTAATCCATGTCCCTCAGTACATCTGAATGTTTCCTGAACCCCTCCGGGGACAGTGATTCTACCACCTCCTGGGCAGCCTGTTCCAGGACCTGACCACTTTCTTGGGGAAGAAGTATTTCCTAACATCCAACCTGATTGTCCCCTGGTGCAACTTGAGGCCGTTCCCTCTATTCCTATCACTAGTTACATGGCAGAAGAGGCCGACCCCCACCTCACTAAAACCTCCCTTCAGGTAGTTGTAGAGAGCATTTGTATTTCACTTAGATGCAGTAGAAGGGAGATAGCAGTTCTGGATTTCTGATATGTGCAGATCTACTAATATTAAAAGGACTGATATTCTGAGATGTGTCCTGGAGCTACAGTGTATTTTGTCTGTGAATTAACTGAACTTCATAATCAGCTAACAAACTAATTTCAGTAGCTGAATAAAGGAAGTATTATATTCAACTATTTTTTGCTTTCTCTTTCAAAATTTGTAGCCTAATGTGAAGAAGTAATTAGCTAATATTGCAGTACTTCTCTTCCTGCAAAAAAAAATTGAGAATTATTGCTCTCTATCTTATGGTTTGGTGAAAATACTCTTTAATGAATTTCATTGTAAACTTGTAGATGTTCAGTATATATTTCTATTTCTGTGAATTGCTCTTCGTGGGTTAAATCTTAAATCTGCTTTAATGTCTGTAGAGGTATCCTTATTACAGATCTGCTGTTTAGGACAGACGTGTTAGAGGGCACAAGTTCTCAAGCCCAGGGGATAGGGTCCTCAGTTCTTGAAAGCTGCCGAGAAATTGCACAGAGCCCTGTTGTGTACTTGGAAAGCTGGGAGAAAAGCCAGGAATTTGCTACTGATTTGCCACAGGATATTGACCTTTGCAGTAGAATAATGTTCAAATTATCAGGTAAAATCACATCCTCGTTTTATTATAGACTTTCAAAAACACCCAGTCATTTAGGGCTCCAGTGGTTAAAATTTGTGATGTGGTTTTTTTGCAAAGAACCTACCAAAAAAAATCTGACTTTCTTTTAGAAAGGATTATAGAAGCATAATGACCAATAACAGTAGAGACGACAGAGGCTGAAAGGGTCTCTGTGTGCTAGAAATACCACTGCACTCTGTGTTGTTGCCTAATTTGGATGTTGTGTAATGACAGAGAAATACCAATAGAATCATTTGTAAGGAAAGGAAGATAGGATAAATATGTTAAAATTATATGTTTATTCCTTAGGTAAAAGAAGAATGTAAGGCTAATACCCTTTGTCCTTTACCTATGGAGAAAACAGCACATTGTGGAAAGTGTGACTTTGATCCTAGAGAGACTATCTGTGCATGGATAAAAAGTTCACAGAGCACTACAGGAGAGGAGATAAAGGAAGATGTGTGTCCAGTTGAAGAGCAGACTGTCTATACAGGAAGCCCAAACCAATATTCATTCACAGGTAAGGAAAAGTGGCATATCGAATTGGTGATTTGCTAGTGTGTTTAATTCACCTGGGATAAAAAGATGTCCTGAGTGCTGTCAGGTATTCTAATTGACTGTGAAGCAATTGTAGTGAAGTAGCATTCTTTAAGAACTAGTCAGTGAATCAAGACAGTATCTTCAGGGAATGAAATGAGTAATAACTTCAGTGGAATGCATAAGATCTAAAGCTCCTTTCACAACTCTTGCTATAAGTGTTTCTATATCAGACGATGGCCTTACATCAAGGAACAACTTCTGCATCTGTTTTAAACATGTAAGTAGTTTCATAGACACAGAAAAATGAAATAAAACTCTTTGTATACTGATAAACGATTGAGGTGATCCAAATGTAATTTTCTTTTTCTAGATCCAAACCTAGAACCTTTTGTCACATATGAGTACAGGGTGGCTGCTTGGAATAGCCATGGAAGAGGCTTCAGTGAAATTAGCAGAGCTGTCACTAAGCAAGATGTGCCACAAGGTGTAAGTCCACCAAAATGGGCCAAAGTGGATAATCGGGAAGACATGATACTTCTAAACTGGGAAGAACCACTCCAACCAAACGGTACTGTCATACGCTCAGGAAAAAAAAAGAAAAAAAGAATATGTTCTATCATTACAATGACAGTGTTTGAAAATCACAAAATGTTGCTTAATTAATCACTGCCACTGGAATATACTTAACTCTGTAAGAAGAATTTGCACATGGTTGAGATAATTTTCATCACCAATAAGAGTAGATTCTAACTTTTAAAAGACGACAATTTAGTATGTCCCTAAGAAGAGCCCAGAAACCTCTTTGAGAACAAATGTAATAATAATAAGGAAATAGAATCATGTTATAAAACAGGGGGAAGGGTGGCTTGATACTCATATTTCTTTCAGGAAAACTCGGTCATGTCTTTCAAACAGTGTGAAATCTTGGACTAGCTCTCTTAATAAACACTGAGATCTACTGAGATGTTGATGTAAATGTTGAGTAGAGTAACTGGTAATTGACACTAACCATTTAAGTGGAATGATTGCCAGTTAGAGTGGTTGCCTGGAGATTTCATTTAATATTTTCTGTTTGCAGAGGAGGTTATTATAGCATACCGTCATGCAGTATTTCTGAGCTAACAAAAGACAAAACTTTCTTTCTGTGATAGGTCTTATTATTCACTATATCATTCTTCGAAATGGAATTGAGCGTTTTAGAGGAACTGAAATGAGCTTCAGAGACACAAGTGGCATCCAGCCATACCATGAATATTCCTACCAGCTGCGAGCTTGCACTGTTGCTGGTTGCGCAGACAGCAGCAAGGTTAGTGAATTGGTCTTCATTGAACTAGTGCCAGACTTTTATCAGCCAGTGTGGTAACATAAAAATGCTTTTGGAAAGGTGTGATTTGAAGACATGATGATTATTTAGTAAGTAAGTGAAAAACATCAATAATCTTATTTGGATTCAGCCACTGAAAGGTGATTATTTTGAAGCTAAGTTTGATACAGGCAAGTGGAAGAAGAAAGCAGTCGCTCAGTCTTGGCAACACTGAAATTGCACTGTACAAACTGATGTTTGTTAAAGAGAAAACTGCACATAATGGAATAGAGTAAGGAATATTAAAGTGCACATTCTCTATGCCTTGAAGTTAAGTCTTTGCTTCTCCCTAAGATGTTGATAGCCTCCTCTTCCTTGGTATTTCTTAGTTCAACTGCTTTAGCTAGTATATCAGCTTCTTCAACAGCCTTATTCTGAGGTTGCTTCTACTATGTTACCGTTCACTAGCTTTCCATGTCTACATCTACTTCAGGCTTTACACTTGCCTTGTGCACAGCCTGCCTCTGCTTCTATTTTAAGCAAACAGAATCTCTTTCCTACCCTTGTCAATGTCTCATTTCTTCTCTCGTCACTTAGAATCACAGATGCCTTTCACCAGCATCATTATTTAAACAGCTATAGTTTCTCTTCTGCAAAGTATCTGCCTTACTCATAATTTGGAAGAAGTGCTTAGGTGACCGTTTTTCAAAATAATAACCTTGCCTTTGTGAAAATGAATTTCTAGGAGTGCAAGCATAAGATCTGTGGAAGAAGTGGTGAATAAGGATTGTGCTTTTTAATTTCAATATATGTGGGATTGAATGTGGGGCTTTTTCTGATGTTTAAATGTTTTTCTTATTGTTCAATTCTCAGCCAAAATTATGAGAAAGGAAGCACTGACACAGAAGGATGGAGACAGGCACGTAGTCCTCTACCTACACACATAGCTCTGGTCTGGAAGTATGGAGACATAGTTGCTACAACCACTAGCCTGAGCTGATAAATTCTCCCTAGTCCAGTTGTCTGTAATTAAAGAGTTTACTGTTGCAAACACTGAAGTCGGCAAGTAGAGACTGATTCAATCAAATGCACTGAGACAAGATATGATAGAGGGCACATTTTATATTTACAGCATTATATAAATACTTTATAGTGGTAATAACAGAAAAAGAAAAGCGGTTCTCAAAGAGAGAAAGGTCTGACTCACTTATTAAACGAGTGTGATTTGAATATGCCTCTGTGGGAGAGAGTAGAGATGTTTGTGTATTTATAAAGACCTTAACAAGCGCTAAGTTATTCTTTCAGAATCTTAGGTTTCCTTAAAAAACCATGGAGTTGCAAATAACTTTGATAGAGTTCAGATTGTACAGGATATTTTGAGGCTCAGACCCATGTTTACTCGTGCTTAAAATAAATGAAATCAGGCAGTTAAAATGCAGAGACACTGATGAACCATATGGAAGAGAGTTATCAAGAGTTTTCAAGCAATACAGTTTTTGTTGTTTTACCCTATGCTATACACTGCAGCTAAAATGTGGTGAACCTGTTGTGATAAATTGTAGACATAGACTTATGTAATATATTCAAGGTCAGATTTCATTGTAAAAAAAAAAAAAAAAAAAAGAGGAGGAAAAAACTAACTAGTTCTCCAGGCTCTTGGTAATGATATGCCAGGCCAAACAACATTTTAAAACGAAAGTGACATTCTCATTGATCACGGTATCTAGTGTACTATTACATTAAATTGCTCTTTAATTCATATGTCTTCAGGTAGTTGCAGTCACTGTCCAAGGAGTCCCAGAGAGTGTTCAGCCACCAGACGTCAGTGCTCTGAACTCAACAGCACTGCATTTAAGCTGGATTGCACCCAAGAAACCAAATGGTATCATCAGAGAGTACCAGATCAGTCAAGTGGGAAAAGGACTCATATACTCTGACACTGGAAGCAGAATGCACCACATGGTATCAGGTAAGGAGGCAGATCTCTCTGAGAAGCTAATGTCCTGTCCTTAAGATATAAGGAACTATTAACATTAAAACCGCCACCTATCAGTAACTTTTAAATCCAAAATTTTGTGCTCAGTTTAGAAATGCTTTATACGAGTTTACATACCTTAAGCCTTTCAGTTCTGTCACTGTTTGTTAAAATATTAGTAGATATAATTTCAAAATTATAAAATAAATCTATCCAGCTCAATTCATGACACGTGGTGAGATTGAGCTGTCAGTTATTCTTTGTAGACTTGACATCCCTTCGCACAGATTCAACTCCATTTTACTGTCATTAATGTGCACTAATGTGGTTGAAGTCACTGGTGCTTCTGTGAACATTTAGCAGTGTAGGAGCCAGCAGTACCTTATGCCTGAGGTAATAAAAAGGAAAGAAAGACTGAAAGGGAAAGAATTAAGATTCTGTTTATAAACTTATGTATTGCTTATAGCCATTTTCTAATTGCTCAGAGAAATTTCACTTTTGTGCTTGTATCTGAAAAAATCTTTATTCAAGAGATTTGGGATGAGTGTCGAGATTAAACTAAGATCTCAAATGTATTATTGTCATCTATTCATTTTTTATTTATATTTGAATTTTTCACTGAAGCAAAATTATGCTTAGAAATGCTTCTGTTGAATACAAAAGATGGAAATAAACTTTCCAGGATATCTTTTCTCACCTGTTGAACTCAGCTTACTTGTTGAATTCTTGTATTTATGGTTTTTAAAAATTTATAAATACATTATTTTTTCTTTTTTTCATACCTGGTGGAAAACACAGATTCGTCTGTTACAGATAATGTGTAGTAGCCACCCAAGAAACAGAAGTTGATTTAGAGCATATCAAACCCATACAGCATAACTCCCTTCTGATCACCCCTCTCAATTGCTCACAGTGTCAGTTCTGACTCAGGCTGGTTCCCTTAATGTTTTCAAACAGATACTCTTTGCTATGTCTGCTCACAGAAGACTAGAGGATTCTTTGACTGTACTATGCCCAAGCATAAAATTCATAAATGGTTTATTAAACCTGTTTCCAGATCCACTCCTTCTGGACAGGGAGTATTAACCTAGAGTATTTAAGTTTGTGGTATATAATTCAGAAATGCTGTTGTAAGCTTGTGATATAAAGAACACTACCAACATGTGATGATTTATCAGTAAGCCATTTGAGAAACACTTCTATGATCCCACTTCCTTCCCAGAAAGTGGTTATATATCCAGAATTGAAATTTGTAATGCAAACAATATAGCTTTTCTTGCCAGTTGCAAGGGAGAGGAAATCCTTGAGAAACAAGGATCTTTTTTTCCTTTTGTGTGCCTGTTCCATTAAGCAATTATCCAGTGCTGCCATGTTCAGCCAGGAGCAAAATAAGTGATCGTTCCTTGTCATAGTCAAATGTTGTGCTGTTTTCTGTGGGAGGTTCTTTGGGTAATAATGTGGAATTTGTGGCACAGATTCTGCCCTGTGGATAACTATTGCTCTCTAAATTCAAAGAGTAAGCTAGAAGAATCTGGTTTTCTTTTTCATACATAATCTCACATGTTTGAGCTAACTGTTGTCTTATTCCCTGTGGATGCAGGTTTTGATTTTCTTATCTTCTTTTTTTTTTTCTTCTCCAAAAACATCTGCTTTTCCCTGAGCAACAGTTGAACATTAATGAAGCTGTTGCATTAGTATTTCTTGAGACTTTGAATCTCGGGTCTTGCAAATAACAGACAAGAAGGCTAGCACCTTGCCACTGCACCATTGTCTTGCTGCTTATTTTTAATTACATCAAAGCTTTGGAAACATGATCCCACAAATGCTTTGTGGGAATAGCAGTGAATGTGCTCATCATGTGAAATCCATAAATTGCTTATAATCCTCTCAAGATGTTAAAAAAAGCATTAAGTAATTGAAGACAGGAAGTCCTCAGTTAATTATTTAGAGGTGTTATCAATGCTTTAAGCAAACTGAAGCATTTTCTGCTATCTCACTGAGTTGAATGCCACTGGGACATAGGGGCAGCAGCCATCATCTTCTCATATTCTCTAATGCAAACAGCACATGGCAGCTTGTCAATAAAAGACCTTTTTATATCATTTATTACTGAACACTTCCACTACTCTGTACAGAACAATTTGGATGACAGTTATGGCATTGTTTCACTTTGCGTTACTACTACTTTACAAATGGGCCTGCTAATGCTTTGCACTGGGGGGCAGGCAGAGGATAAGACTGAAGAAAGTAATTAGAGGAATTGTAAGAAAAAGCTACGAGTGCTCTCTTCAGTAGCAGAAAGTGGGTTTATAGTAAAAATTCAAAACTCTCCCTTTTTAATGCACTAAATAACATATCTCAAATAAGAAATTTTATCAAGGATGTGTAGGAACAGTCATCTTTAGGTAAAATTCAGACTGGATTGTTGACATTAAATTTGGGAGAAGACACGAGAATACAAAATATAAATGAGTGAATAGTTTCAAATTTATTCTTTATTTCATGGCAGTGAAAATTGAAGAGATGCAATAATGCTGTCACTGGTCAACTGTCTCTCCATGCAGCTCTGAATTATGAGTAATATTTATCTAAAAGAAGCTCTTGGGGATGGAAGGGTTGTGTGAAGCTGTGGTCAGAAATCTGACATCCTCCTGAGTAAAATTCCCGTAGTGAGACCAGAGAGTGTTAGCCTGGGAGCTAATTACTGACCTTGCTGGAGCCATACCCACAAATCAACACAAACAGCATCAGAATTATTTGGCTAATAAGACAATGCATTCTTAAAAAAGCTGTTTCACAACTCCTTTGGCAAACAACGAATACTGCAAAAAGAAAATAGACTTCTAAGTCTAAAGCAACAGAATAATAATAGACTAAAAAAAAAGAAAAAGAAGTATCCTCTTGTGAATAATCATATAGAGAAATTGGAAAAGCAAAATGCTGTTTATGTTTCAAGATCGTCTTACTTGTTATTTTTATTATTAATCACATACATAGCTTTGTACAGAACTTTCCAAAGCACACGTAAGACAAGGCACTTAATGCAAAGTTTTAATAACCTAGATAAAAATCTGCTATGACTGCTCCATGTATGACTAGAGGTTTCAGGTATCAGAATTTCACCAATAAATTTGGTGAAACCATGTGCTCTTTTTTTAATGCCCATTTTTCTCTTTAAAGTGTAGCTGTAAATGAGTATTGCTTTATTATGCATGTTTCCTTTAAAAGTGAACATGACTCCCTTTAGGGGAATTCAAGTAATTTGTTGCCACAGTAATCTTTCCTATCCTGAAATGTTAAATACTTGGCTTTCCTCCACGCCTTTGCCTCTCCCCAGTCCGCAAGTGTCATTTCCTCTCTTCTTACTTTTATACTCAGTGTTCAGATGATTTTTATTCTCTTCCAATTCATGATTAGGTTACAGTCAGGGCTGTCCCTCTGAGTCATCTCTTTATTTTCTCTCTTTCACATATCGTGCAATTTGTAAGCAGCTTGCATGCCTTCCATTCATTATTTTACCTTTCTACATAATTGTTGCTTCTTATTTCTCTTAATTTTTTTCTATGTATTTTAATTAAAACATCTTTATACTGGCTATAAGCAAGGATTTGTTTACAAACAAAGATCTTGCCCAGGCATTTTTTCCTTTTCACAAAATAGCATAATTCTTGAAGTAATTACAATTAGGCCCACAAGTTACATCACTAGTATGGTCACAAAGCCAAGCACTTACAAATTGACCCATACAATATGTATGAATTGACCTGTCTAATCTTAGTTTAGCATCTTTCACACAAGCACAATGAAATGACCTGTATGACAATAGCACAGTCCTTTGCAGGTAGGGTTGCTGCCTCACTCCGTGCACAAGCTGTGCCTTCTCCAAGGGCAGAAAAATCATAACAAAAAAGAGGCGTCTATATATAAGATTGTTGCCCCAGCTTTTGTGGTGCTTGGTAGGGTAGGGTTATTCCTTCTGGGAATCTTGGTGTAGATGGGCCTAATTCGAAGTCTGCTTGCAAATATCGTTTTGGCTCAGCAGACATCATGGAGGCACAAACCCAAGGTTCACGCAGATGTGGAGCATGATGAGGGGGGCCACAGGAATGGCACAAAAACATTTTCAGCCCAGCCTTGTGCCCTCAGCCAAGCTCATAGATGTGCCAGCCTCCATTTCCAGCACAGCATTGCCTGGCCTCAATGAGCTGGGCCCATATCTTGGCCCAGCCCCAGGGAGGTGTCCAGGGCAGAGGCTTCTCCTGCTGCTGCTGGCCTGCCCTGCTGCCTGGCTGGTGCAATGGAAAGGGCTCAGGAAGGTCTCTTGAATCCTGTGGGACAGCGAGTTAGAAAGTGACAGCAAATTAAGGGTAGGAGGGCATTAAGGAGAGATGGTCCCAGGATTAAGAGAGTTCTCTGGGGCATTCATTTCTGTTCAGGCTGCTTGCTGGCTGGTACAAAGGCAGGCACATCTCAACCTTTCACAGATTTGCTGTGAAATTTGTTCTTCCTGTTGCTACCTTCAAGTCCACTTTTTTTCATTCAGTTCAGTAACCTACTGGCAACTTGGCATCAAAACTGAAGTCAATGACACAACGCACAAAGATGTTTGAAAATTTCCAGGATAGGGTCAAGGCAATATATTCTCTTGTAGTCTCATTCAAGAATGCTCAGCACAGAAGGTCTGAGCTGAAAAAAATGGTTTTCTAAAACTTACAAGTAAATAAAATTAATATCTTGTAACCTGGTTATCATTCCTACTTCTGATTGTTTTACAGCAGATTAAGCAAAATCTTTTAGGAATTAGAGATAAAAATAGGGCAAAATTGAAAAAATAGAGGTTGGAAAGGAAGGCAGGAACAGAGAATGTAATTGGACTTATTTACAATATTGCTCTAAGCAATTACATTTGCAGGTACTTATCTTTAAATTTCTAAGGCCATAACCAGTGATGGAGAATATGTCTTTGCCAAGAATGGGTGCCTTCCAGTAATGTTTTAATTATTTGGTGTCGTTTCAAAAAGAATAAAAAGCAAATTATCAGGAGGTTCATTTGGGCTGAGGTCTGGACTGTTGTTCCTATGGTGCAAGTGCTATCTAAGTCAACTGATTTGAAGCTAACTGATGTATGTCTATACGAAGGACAGCTGTAGATCCATTGTAGCATAATAATATATTCAATCTGAATTGTTTTGTAAGGTTTGTAAAACTAGTAGAGTATATATTTCTAAATTAGCAATAATTCACTGTTTCAGTATTATTCAGATGTAAAGAAGAATGACTCAAATTTTATGCTAGCCAAAAGTACTAAAAGTTAAATTTACCTTTCATCTAGTACTTTCTATGTAGTTGCACAGTTCTTGAGATGCTTGATGTCAGCATCTTAGTCTAATCTCAGTTTGTTCTTTCTAGGTCTGCAGCCATACACTAACTACAGCTTCCTGCTTACTGCATGTACGTCTGCTGGCTGTGCTTCTAGTCAACCACTTTCAGGTCAAACTTTGCAAGCTGCTCCTCATGGTAAGGGGAAAAAGGCATTCTTATAGACCCGCAACGATACAGTCATTAGGTCTTGTATTTTTAATGGTTTAACAAGGTGCAAAACTCCACTATCATCCATCAAGCTATCATGTATAAATTTACACAAGAGAATTTGGTTTTCTTCTTGGATCTCATCACTGTCTTTACACTGACTGCCTGGCACTGCATTTATGCTTTGTTTTTATGACAGTTTTTCCACATTCATCTTGAAGTTAGCAAGGTTAGATTTAATAGATGTATGTTTTTAAAACCACAAATAAATATGCAGAGATAACTAAACACAGAAGTGTGACAGTCTTTGGCTTTGTTCTCCATTAATCTGTACTTTGTCTAATTAGTTACTTTTAATGAGGGTTAAATTAAGAATGTGTATTAAATTCTGTCATCCTTTCTGGCAATGTTTAATGCTTTTCTTATATTGCTGAAAGCAACAGCACAAAGTGTGGAAAAGGAAAATACATCTTTATGTTTCTGTCATTAAGTTAAATTAATGTCATTGTTGTGTTAATAGGGGTATGGCCAAAACCTCATCATATAATAGTTAGCTCAACAGAAGTAGAAATCTACTGGAGTGAACCAAAGATACCCAATGGACTCATTACTCAGTATCGATTATTTCGTGATGAAGAACAGATATTCTTGGGTGGTAGTAAAGACCTGAATTTCACAGATGTTAACCTGCAGCCTAACAGTAGGTAAGGTATGCTAAAGCACTTTGGTAATGTGTGAAAGGTGTTGAAAATACGTGTTTGTGAAATGTACAAAAATGCAAGTTACTCTATTAACAAAAGAAAAATCTCTTCCTTTTTTTTACTTATTTGATAAAAACATGGTAAAGAGCACTTGTAGGAAGCTTCTAAGTGTTGGAAAGCCTTGATTAAATGACTATTTTGTTCTTTTTCTGAGAATAAGTTATTGTGATTCAAAGAGGGGGGAACTTGTTTTGTTTTTCTTTTGTTGGCGGTGGTCCTTTATCAGTTGTTTGTTGTTGTTTTTTTTTAATAGAATGAAGCATAGAATGGTTTGAGTTGGAAGGTACCTTAAAGCCCAACCGGCTCCACCCCCCAGCTGTGGGCAGGGCTGCCCCACACCAGCTCAGGCTGCCCAGGGCCTCATCCAACCTGGCCTTGAGCACCTACAGGGATGGGGCACCACAGCTTCTCTGGGCAGCTGTGCCAGGGCCTCACCGCCCTCTAAGTAAAATTTTCTTAAGGAATATCCTTAGAAAAATTAAAGGCTTTCTATGACAGTCAGCAGTTGATGTGGTTTGTAATTTTTTCTTGTGAATATTGAACATATTCACAAAAGTATACATTGGTTGAACATATTGAACATACCTGGCACAAAAGCATCAATTGCCAATACTTTGAGTAGGCAGTTCTCAAATTCTGAAAGGTTTTGGAATTTTTTGAGGGTCAATATTTCTCTTATGTAAACTATTGTAAATTTTAATATCAAAACTATTATTCTGATTATCTAAGAAATGTTTAAGGTGATAATGTTCACTAATCCTGTATTTGTAGTCTGTTTGCTTTTACCTGGTGAAAATGTGAATGTTTTGTTACTGACATGCTTAAAGCTTCTAACTGTAGTGTCTACTGATCTTTTTGTGTTTGCGCAGATATGTTTACCAGCTGGAAGCTAGCACTTGGGGCGGCAGCAACACCAGTGATAAATATGTTATACAAACACCAGTAGAAACACCGGAGAACATTCACGTTCCATATAATGTCACAGTACTTGATGCATCTTCTATATTTCTAGCTTGGGACATGCCAGGTAAAAACATATTTCTCTGTATCACTTTGTAGCAAAATGAAAGGATGGAATAACACTACATTCAGGCAGGCAGTTGAATCATTCTGATTTTTTTATTCTGTGTATTTGGTTTTACTGTTTGTGTGATTTAAATAACCAGTACCTATATCAGCTGTTTCCTGGAGACATATTTTTTTTAATTGTTGGCTTAGATACTTGGATGGGTATTGTGAGAATTAGCTAATCAAAAATCCATGTATTAATTTGATCTCGTAAACTATTACTGAGTACAAGTAGTATGGGGGGAAAAGAAGCAATTACACTGAAAATAAGATTTCCCTTATGTTCAGACCAACCTGAGTTATCAATAGGGAGACCTGCCAACCTTTTGGGTTGGTGATGTCTTGATATCTATGCTGGCAATTAAAATGTACAGTTGTCCTGCAGGTATACTGTGTTGAACTCCTTTAACAAAAGGTGTGAGAGTGTGATACAAAGATCCTTCACCAGCTTTGACCTGATAGAATAAATTTAATTCACTACAGCACCTTAGTGTTACGTGGATGTATTACCTTGCAGGACGATGAGTTAGCAAAGGCTTGGAATTTTTTTTGCTCTTGTTCCTCTTCTCTTCTTGTCATTAGGTTGTCTTGGCCTTCAATAGAGGTAGAGTAGAAAGGAACAAGTGAATAACAGCATCTTCTATAGTTCATTTCCAGCAAGGTGTCTTCCAGTTTCTAGATAGTTTTTTTTTTTTTCAGTTATAGGGAGGTCAGGTTTTTTTAGATACTTAAAATGTTTGCATGCTAGCAACAATACGTGTTTTTATCAGTGAACTCACAGAAGTGTTTGATGTCACCTCTTCCTAATTATTTAAGATGTTTGTGCCTTACAGAGCAGTCACAGCAACATCAATTGACATTAAAAATAAAGTGACCTAGAAAAGGTATTTTGCCTTCAGTGCTGGGATTGCAAGTATTGCAGCAGTGCTTAGCAGCGTTCACCCTACCCATTTAAGCAATGATTAATAAATCTATAATACCCTGAGCTGTCAATCTTTTAGTTTTCAGAAGCACAAAATCCATTATAGAAATGCTATAATATATGAAAAAGATTAAAATCTTAAATTAAACTTTTCCCCCTACTGCCTGGAAGGATTTAGAACCTAGCAGAAGGCAGGTGAATTCGAATGGCACATAATCTACAATTGGTTTTATTGGAAAGTGACTCATACTGTATTATAGTTTTGATAATAAATGTAATTTAAGATACAAAATATTCAGCAACATTTTAAATAGATTCAAAACATATGAGTATACTGGAAAAGTGTAGGCTTATGTTGAGTGGGGCATTTTCCTTCTTGTTCTAGACTTTTTTCCAGCTGCTCAAATTCCTGTTACTCGTAGCAGCTTACAAGCCTGCAAGGAACATCAGGCTCTGTGGGCTACATTTGGTTATATTGCAATTAAGATTGTGTATACAGAATTTTGTGTATTCCTGAAGCCACACAGTCAGAGGGGCGAGGAGGAGATAGGACATTATGAATGTACTGTAGAGGATGAAGTGTTGATGTACACACACAGGTGTAGGAATTGTTCTCCTCTGACAGGGAAAAGAGCATGTCCTTCTTCCCAGGTACTGGGATGCACCCTCTAAACCTATCTCACTTATGTGGATTTTTGGTGATTCAGTCCCTTCTTCTTTGCCACCATGTGGGGTCAATTATTTAAGCCTTTAAGTGTGAAGAAGGGATTGTTTTTTGTGTAGTGCCTCTGTAAGGATAGATGGAAAAACTGCTGTTCCTTTTATCGCAGTGTCCCAGGGCCACTTGCTGATCTTTCTTATAGAAATGGAGAGTATTAAAAGCAGATAAATGCTTCTAAAATAAACCCTGTGTGCAGAAGCATAGATGTATACAGAAGCTCAGAAATGCGTTTCTGACTTTTCATAATCCTGCTTGTTCAGAAACCTTTGTGTTCTTACTGCTTTTTCACAAAGGAAGACTGGGGCCTGCAGGTGGAGGTTTGTTCTGGATGTTCCTATTTGGAATGATGTACAGCCCATTAACAGGTCCTATACGTGCAGACCTCTGAGGCCACAATTATTCCCAGCTTGGTAGAATTAGCCTAAGCATTTTATCCCTATTCATGTCACAGTGTGATGAAATAATCTTTTCTATGTTTTATATTTTTTCCACGTATCAATCCAATACACTATATTGAAATAATGCAGATTTCACTTTTAAACCCAGAATCTGGCTTTTATTATAAGGACTGGGATTCACTCTAGGACAAGACAGTTGTTGTAATTGATACAGACTCTATGAAAAAAAAAATGATGTCTATTAACTAAGTTTTGATGAGATAATAGTTGGTCATGATGTCTTTCTGTCTGTGGATATGAGGGATATTTTGGCATTCTATCTACTAATTTTCTGTAATAAATTTCAATCAAATATTCACCCTCAGGATTAATTACGGGTATTGTATTATGCAGATCTTCCTTTAATTATATTATTTCAAAACAGTGATGTATCTAAATATTATAACTTTGTAGATATGTATCATTTCACAACTCCTCACTCACTAAATAGCAGTGTGGCCAGGTAGTGGCTAAAGTGATGGATTCAGAAAAAATATTTGACACACCTCACTCACTATAGAAAATAAGACTTTACTGTCTGAAATAGGTATCCTATTATCTTGTGTTGCGTTGCCTCAATGCACAGACCTCAAAGGTACAGTACATTTCACTGATGTGTTGGAGAAGGATGGGAGAAGGATGTGTTACAATTATTATGGAGCAACCATTAGTGTCATGGATAGTGTCCTGGCTTCAGCTGGGACAGGATTGATATTCTTCATAGTGTATGGTATTATGATATGTTTTGGATTTAGGAGAACAATGATGTTGATAAGACAATGATATTTTAGTTGCTTCTGAGCAGAGCCAAGGACATTTGATTTTTTCAGCTTCTTGTACTGCCCTGCCAGTGAGGGGACTGGGAGGGGCACAAGTTGCTGGGAAGGGGCAGAACCGGGACAGCTGACCTATGCAGGACAAAGGGATATTCCATACCATATAACATAGTGTGAAAAATAATAGAACTTAGAGGAGATAGCCGGGGAGCAGCCACTGCTCAGGGAATGGCTGGGCATCAGTTAGTGAGTTGTGAGCTATTGTATTGTACATTGCTTGTTTTGTGTGTGTATATATATTATGTATGCACACATAGATATGTGTGTATATATAATAATAATTACTGTTATTTCTCTCCTTTTTTTCTGACTTAAGAAATTGTTTTAATCTCAACTTACAGGTTCTACTTTTTTCTCAATTCTCTTCCATCCCACTAGGAGTGGGGGAGTGAGCGAAAGGCTGTGGTGTTTAGCTGTGTGCCAGGTTAGACTACAACAGATAGAAGCTGAAAAGCTGAATGAAAGAAAAAAAAAAAAAGAAAAAGAAAAAGAAACCAACACATAATTCTCCTAAGGCATATCCATAAATGTTATTGATGGCTAGACAGGTAGCCATCCTGCATTTCAACTCATTGACAACCGCACTTGTCCTCACTGGGGGCCTAATTCTTCTAGATATCTTCAGTTGATGGTAATAACAAGCTTAAAATAAGTAGGATTCTGTCTTCTGCTCCTAAATTATTTGCTTTGCACACTAATGATTATCCAAATTAAAATGTCTTCTTTCATTATGTTTTAAGACTCTACTTCAACCATTTCTAGGATTGCTTTAGCAAATTAGAGTGAAAGTTATGTAACATGTCTAGATTCCTACCTTATTCCTGTTTGGATCAAACCTTGTATTTGAATGGCATTTGTCTCTCAGCTTCATCTCTTAGATTCACCTATTAACCTGGTTTCCATTTTGTTTCAGAAGAATGATCAAGATGATCTAATAAATTGTGCTGACCTTTGCTAAGGCAATGTTACATTTCCTCTTTTTGGTTTTATTACACAAACTAGTGTTCACACCACATTGCTGAAGGCCAAATTTTTCAAGTTCAACGTTCATAGTTTTGCATCTTGAAAGTAATCAGGAAGTCCATTGTTACTGCCTTCAGAGTCTTCTTGGGAACGCTTGATACAACCAGAACAAGATACCTGGATATGTAAAGCTCAATTTTAGTACTTAATCTTGGAAAACCAAATAGATTTTTTATTGTATGAGATTAAATATTAATGTATTAATTTAGTCTTTATCCTCTCACTTTTTTTTTACATAAAAGACATTATATCCTTATTTTAGTATTTGTTGACTATAACTGAAACAATTCATCTATTTTCCTTAAATTGTGTTGGACTTTCACATCATATTCAACAGTTTTTCTTAAATTGACTTCAAAGAGATTTTCAGTGATAGGTCTGTAAAAGAGAAAGTGACTTTCTCTCCTATTCTAAGTTTCTTGTGCTACGGATTTTATTTTATGAGCTACCCTAGTTTTGAAGTCAAAATGAATTTGCAGAGTTTTTCTGCAGAATTGTACATTAAACATTACTCAAATACGCCTACAAAAAAACAAGGTTTAGTTTGATTGACTTGTCCCACTGCAGAGTGTGCACCTGCTGTGAAATGAAGTCGCAGAGAAAAAAAGTGGAATAATTTAACTTTTTTATTTGTAAAGATAATCAGGGTTTTTCTGATTACATCTTAACTTCATAAATGTTAAATAACCTATCAGCATCTAGTTGTTGTAAATTATGAAGAAGAGTATTGCTGGGAATATTAACCAAGTAAATCCTTGTTCTTTAGTGAACATGAAAATGTGTTATGGCAGGTTGTCATTGTGCTCATGCTAACTTTGACACCAAATAACAAAACTGCCATTTGCACTTAGGGTAAATTGGTTCACTTGTGCTTTTACGGTTCCTTTTATTCTGACATAAATTTATGAACTCTGGAACTAACCAAGTCATGTGGTTTCCCATCTGACTTTAACAAATATGCCCATTTTGTTTCGTTCAGTCATCAGAGCACTCATAGTAGCAGCAGACTGGCTGCAGATGCTAAAGGCTATTCTGGAACATACAAGGTTGTTTTTTTTTTAACATATTTCTGTGTTGTATGAGTGTATTTCTCTGTATTTTTCAGATTATGAAGTGATCCTCTGATCTTAGCATTCAGTGATTTGCATCAAATTGTGGAAAGATTTCCAGAGAATATTTGAATTTTTCAGGGTACTTTTGTAGTTTTATTTACAGTTTCCTGCTTGCTTCCTCATTTTTTTTTTCTGCAGGCCATGATTATTAGTAGTATAATTCCTAATAATTTAGGAGATGTTTGACATTTGAGATTTCTTTTTAGTATTTCTGCTGAGATATAGGCTGAAGTGCTGGATATGAGTGAGTCAGAAATTTTGAACTAGGTGTCTTTTGCTGCATGTTGCTGATTGGATTCAGTTGTAGTTGCGTATATTTAATCTTCCTTGGGAAACCAGGCATTTTGAATTGTTCAAATTTGTAAGGTTTCTGGCGATTTTTTGCCTAGAATAAATGCAGTTATTAGATGCACAAAAGTGAATTATGTGTCACATTCATAAGTTAGTGGAAGCTTCTTACTGAAAAATCTGGTCTGTCACAAGGACTGGAGGATGAGCTTGCCTTACAAAAAAATCATTTTCTTTCTTGTAGAAGCCATCTCCTATACTTTAAGATCACCCCTCAGCTTTCCTTTGTAGTATCCTTTTGTAGTATGTATTTAAAAATTGTCCCTCTATTTTTTCATTCTTAATTATTTCTCCTTGAAACGTTTACATTAAGAAAATTTTACATTTGTACTTTTTTCTACATTCTGTCTCGTTCTCCTTTCACCTCTTCTTCAGTGGCTAATATCAGTATCTTCTTTATTTCTGTGAACTGATCATCTGAATAAGCTTGGAGCCATTTCAGGGCTATTTTTTCAGCTTTTTAGAGTAACAGCATTTCCTTTGTCCAGCATCTAGTGAGGCAGCATATTCTTATTTTGGGGGGATCTTTGTCCCCTTTTTCTTCTGGTAATTGTGAAAACTTGGTATTTCAGAGATTTTTTTACTCTTCCAAAGTATATCAGTTGTTTATAGTACCCAGAAATTTGAAATGTCCCCAGTTTCTTGTAATTTTTTTTTTTTCCAGTTAATGTGCATATTCACCACACTGGAAAAAAAAATTCTCTTATTAGCTTCAGGGTAATAGTATAAACCCAGATACTTTATCAGAAAAGCACGAAAGCCACAATTAGGAGAAAGAATGGGCTTCTTTTCCAGCATTACAGAAAGATTCTCAAGGTCTGGACAGGGCAGAGAGAAAGAACTGCTGTCTAATGTAGTTGTACTCTGCACACCCTTTGCAAGAAAAAACAAAGAAACAAAAAATCTTTGAGAAGACGTGCAGGAGGAAATAAGAGAATATCCAGGAACCTCTGCCAGTCATTCTGAAGGGATGGCATATGGCTTAGCTTGTTCTGTTGGAGTAATAGATTTTTCAGCCGAACTAGAAAACAAGTAATTGACAGCATGGGAAGATGAATAGAGGGGAAAAAATGTTTGAATTCAAACAAGAGTAAAAATCAGCTTCATTTTCCTTCAACAAAAACTAGAAATTGACAGTTTGTTTTATACCAGCTGGAATGACATGTTTGTTGGCTTAAACTAGTGTACTGTACTTTACTAGTAGAGTAGGCTAACCACCTACACTGAGGTACTGCTGCTGGGCTAACAAGGGATAATTTGCTAAATGGTGGCAATTCACTTCTTTGATCATATGACTCTGTACTCCAAAAGTGGTGCTTAGTAGCTGTTAGCCCTCCAAAATAAAGAAATAAAAGCAGCCTGATTCGCAATTACAAGGTTGCTCCTCTTCCCCAAAGTAGCAATTGGAACACTTGCATTGACTGAAGCGAATTTTGATTTTTAACTAGGGACTGTAATGTGTATTCTCCAGTTGTGATCTGCAGGTGGATCTTTTTCAGCTTATATTTAAATGCTTTTAGTTTCCAGAAGAGGCAGTAGGCAAAACCTCCAGAGGGGCTTGCTTTTAAAATTGCATATGATGAATGTCTCTTTGAAGTTGCCTTACACTGGTGTTAGTATTTCAGATAATCACTGGTTCTTCTGTTTCACAACAGGGATATTCACTGTCGATACGCCTTTGGAATACAACGTTTTACTAAATGCAAGCAGTCCCACTCTGCTAGTGAAGCCAGCAGGTCGGGCACATTTTGCTTTTGTGGATGGCCTAGATCCCTTCACACTGTATGAGATAAGAATACAAGCCTGCCAGAATGGTAAGAGGTTTTTTAAAAGACTCACCTCTGTGACTGGAAGGAAATGGAGATTTGCCAGACAGATTCAACTCAGCAGAACAGATAAAATCTTATTTCTACATCAGAGTGAAATGTTTACCTAGTAAAAAGAAAGCCTAGCACTGAATGAAGCATTAAATATTTCTCCATGTTCTATCATGAATAATTTACGTGGAGATTTAAAAAAAATGAGTTTTAGCTAGTATGTGCCATTTTATTACAAACTCTTCACAAATAGCTTAACAGTTTTTGAACATGCGCACACAGAACAAAATGGGTTCTGCAACTGTTCACCTGGAAGATGTAATGATAAAGACACTATGGAAGAGCCTAAAGATTACAAAATTTCTTAAATATAGTAGAAATTTTTAAAATCCTACTGAAATCTTTCTATAATGATACCTTGGAATCAGTTATCTTCACACCTGTACTGGCGAAAGTCAGGAGTAATTCACTGATGGAGTTGCACTTATTTAAATGAATATTTAATAATGAAATTATGTGAAATGAGGCAGCATTTCATCAGGAGCCTTTTGACTTGAGATTCATCCCATTTTACTGTATTATCTGTTATGTTTGGTAGTCTATTTTAGAAATGTTAAGTCCTGAACTACATCTCAAAGAAAAATTGATGCTAATGGAAGAAAAAAGGAGATTCTGTCACTATTATCCTAATATGTTAGTGAAATCCCAGTTGGCTCCTCCTCAAATTTCTCTCCAAAATTTTTATTATTTTAAGCTTCTTGCACTGATATTGCTCTTACTGGCCTGGGGACATTGCTGCACATTATAATGACCATTAGAAGATCCCAAAGAGTTTTGTGGGGGCAGAATAACAGTTATGATTAGACAGTGTTTGAAAGAACATTTAAATAATTTAACATGGAAAAGAAGCCCCAACCAGTGATTATTTAAATACATTTTATTTTTTATTTTATTACATCTCATAAAGTGTCCTTTTGGTTTTTGCTTCCTTGGATGATTTACTGTATTCATCATGTAAATGTAGCCCTCTATAGAGTCTATTTGAAGAACATGTTTATTTTCTTGAGTTTTCAATTTTTAAAATGACTTGTGTTGGTTGAGGAAGAAACTCTTATCTCCAGACAAACTTCTGGGTTTGTAGGTGGATGTGGAGTGGGTGGCCGCACATATTCAAGAACTGCTGAAGCACCCCCTGTAGAGTTGAGCCCGCCTACTGTTAAAGCAATGGGATCTGCTCTCATTGAAGTGAAATGGGCACCACCTAAGAAACCAAATGGCATCATTACTAACTACTTTATTCACAGGTAAATGCTTTTATCACTTCAGATTCTATAGCCATGCTGAACTGTTTGTTTCTATATTCTTTGATACATTGGGAGGTAAAAAAAAAATGTGGACGTATACAGTAAAGTTTGTCTCCTTTCAAATGCTGTGTTAAGATGTTATATATGGATGGACACACTGAGAATAACAACTGAGAGAAGAATCAAATTCCAAATCTTTAAGTAACAAAAAGCAGGTGAAAATACGTTTTCAAAAATTTGAAGGGACAGACAAAAATTGTAACATAGCTGCTCCTATTGTGTTTACTTACGCTAGTAGGTACATTCTTCAGTCCTCTGGTAGGCGATTGAGAAATTTGGAGTCAGAACAGGAGTAATTCGCTATTCTTGAAATTTTAAAACACAAAAATAGTATTTGGACTCCTAACACACAACAATTTTCTAAGAGGAATTATGTTCTTGCTGTTAAGTAAGTAATCTGGAGTGTGATTTTAGTGCAATTCCATTCTATAAAATTGTCCAGTCTTCCATACAGCTCTTTATGTTGCTTGATGCTCATACTCAGCTGTCTGGGCAGCTGACTGACATTCTCACTCCCTTTGAGGGGCTTCATAAGCTCTGTGTGAAGATTTTTTTACATAGATACTTGCGTTTAGGGAAGTTATCAAAGTAGCAGAGCTCTGTGCCCATTGATCCTTTAAAACCTTTCTGAAGAGATCCTTCTAGAATAGCTTTAGAAAGTCAGAGGACATAAAACTCAAGCCATGTGTTGGAGAGGGATTTAAACTCTGAAGTTCCTGGGTTTTTTTTCAACTACAAATATGTGTGGCAATCACATGCTGGGCTGAACCTGGCTTCCCACACAGAGTTTGGGACTTTTTATTATATTAGAGTTCCAACTGAGAAGACGGGGAACCTAATTACCTTTTTGAATCAGCAGTCTTAATTAATATAAATTCACTTTCGTCTTAAGTACATTAGCAGTCTCTAAAAATTCCTGCTCTCTTGAAATATCCTTTGTTTGCTACTTTTTAATTGTCTGACCAGAAAATACTAAGTCTCCCTCCTGTAAAAAGAGAAATAAAGTGTGTGTTATAGCCTAAGACATGTCCTCACTCTGTTGGTTTTGTAAATAAAGCTGATGATTACTGCTGCTATTCCATGGCAGCCATAGAACGGGAAAACAGGAAATATAATGCAGAAAGCCTGCTTCAATGAAAAATACTGTAAATTGAATTTGACAGCATTTGATGGCATTTGATTATTCTAGTCACAGCCAAACAATGATATAAAGAGTAATATGAAACAGAATGTGTTACTGCCTAGCAGACTCAAAAGCAATAAACCTTCCTGCAATGTGACACAATCACTTCACAATCATAATTGTAGCCTGTTTGATACCTCTGAGTACAGCAGAAGGGCACTGACTGACATAGATACATTTTGTTTTTTATTTAAAGTGAAATGAAAATGGCGCACTGGGGCTCCAGATACAATCGTTATATTCACCTACATAGGCATGAATCACTTGGCAGTTATTTCAGCTGAAGTTTAAATGTGCTTAGACAACAACAATATCAAATCTTTCTCAGATAGCTGCAAAAAAAATCAGAAATGGGATGTAAGCACATAGTTCTTTTTCATTTTGTAGCCACACATAGCCTTACGTTGTTATAGCAGCAAGGCTGCAGTATTTCCATGGGAAGTTATAGCATGTATTTTCTTCTTCATCGTGTACCTTTTCCTTACTGCATCCTCACCAAAATAAATTCATTAAATCTGGAATGTTTAGGGAGTTAGTGTGTGTACAGATCTTTGCATTAAAATGACAAGACTCATGCTTGCTCCTTGAATTATAAAAGCATTGGTGGGTTTGCAGCCATTTTGTTAGAAACTGAACAATTAAAATGTTAGTCTAAGATAAAAGATACAGTGATGTTTTATTTTTGATTCATATAATAGTCTTAAACGCAGATCTGAAGCTTTTAAAGTTTTCCAGCAAGGACCATGACTTAGCAGAGATTGGGAATGATGTAAGATGTGGTCCATGAGACAATCACCCATTCTACTCCTCTTCCCATTCATCATTATATAACATCCTTGTGCTCTGGAAAAAATAGTTTTATGGAAACAGGTGATGTATTTCTTCTTTTAATAAGATACAGGTAACATCAGCTAATGGAACTGTTCTCTGTTGACGACCTGCACATGTGTAGGATGCATAAGGTGACTCAGTATTGCCTGTAAAATTATAAGGAGTTGGGTTCATATCTGGTTTAAGGGCATTTCTGATTTTTGTGCCTAAGTCTCAGCATCAAGTTCTGCAAGATTGTTATTTAGTGCAAATATGTGAGTCTGTAATCTAGCTCTCATTAGCTGAGCAATTCTAATGCGGAGAAAACAACAGACAATTTTAGACACAGGAGATGTCCCTGTGGCTGTTGACTGTTCTGACTTGCAGTGTACAGGCTTCTAAGCTGATTCTATATGATATCTTCACCACCTGCACTTATACTCGTAGCAGTGAACTACACTAGAGACAACTTCCAAGGCACACAGATCTAACCCTAATGGGTGAATATATCAATGAATATAAGAACTACTGAAGAGTTTTACTCGTATCTGTAATTGGTATCTTAACTAGCATGTTACATGCAGTAATCTCAGTTTCCTTTGGTTGATTTTTTATATTAACTTATTATTATTAATTAATTTAATATTGTAAATAGAAAAAAGAAAACTATAAAAATACATGAACTACAGTAGTAGAGACTTACTGTAAGTAAGGCTGCTTTGTTCAGTTGGATATGAAATTGTAGAGGGGGGATTATTGTTGATGTTGCATTATTCCTCCCCAAAATCATTTGAGAGTGTTTTACCCCAAGGCCAACAGGCACCACTAAAACATGTACTTTTGTTGCACAATGACAGATAAATATGTGGTTAAGAATTCTGGATTGACCTCAGGGGTTCACAGAGTATCCCTTCTACACAAGGAAGCTGAGGAGTCAGAGTTGCAGTTAGTGTTGCAGCCTTCTGCATATAGCTCTATTAGACATCTGTCACAAAGAAGATTATATTTTCCTCTTCATGTCATCTTGCTCCAATTGGTTGCGGGGCAGGGAGAATTTGCCCTTATAAAAATAACTGTATCTGAGCATCTTTAAAATGAATGTAAGCAGCAAATCAGACCTTGCAGATTAAGAGACAGCTTCCAGCTCTTGGAAATGTTATTCTCCTTTGCAGCTCATTGTACATAAGAAACACTTCCAGTTAAATGAGCAGTTGAATCTTAAATCTTAAAACGATTGAAATGATTACAGACTGTTCAGCCACTTCTGTTCAAAGTTTATTCATACATGAAGATATTCTGGTTTTTAGCACCACAGATGGAACCATTTACCTAACCATAAGTTTCATTCATTAAATATTCAACAGTAATAAGATCTAAATACTTAACCAGACTACATTGTACAGATTTGCTTGTGGATGAGATTACAGTTGGTGGCAAATTTGATCTTCCACTGTGAAAAACTGTTTATCACAGACTTTGTAAAATTTATAAAACATAAATTTATGTATTCATTTAAGTGCCTCAGCACTTATCCAGACAAGACAGGTATTAAATGCAACTTTATTGCACTATAACATGCTATCCATTATTGACAGAGATCTTTAGCCATGTTTTTTGAGTACAGAAGGAGAAGACTTTATATTTAGATGTGGGAAAAAGGCATAGTAGTGATTCAGCGTTCAGAATTGTGTTTTGCATTAAGTCAGTGAGCAAGATCCAAGGGATAGTTCTGCGCTGGGCTTGTACTAAAAATACCTGATGGAATTTGGGGGTCAAAAAGGAATTTTGCACCCCCACTCTATTTCATTGTGTTGTAAGAGAGAATTGCTAGGGAATCTTTCTGGTCTGTTCTACTTGCCATTCTTCAACCACTTCTGCCAACCAGTTCTCAGTATCAACACATCTTATAATTTGCATCTTTCACTACACTAGAGACCTTTTACCTCAAAACTCCTGTTCTGAGGTAAACACTCTACACAGTTGCCCACACAGCCTGCTTATTACAGACTTAGGCAAAAGTTCTCTTGTTTCGAGTAAGAATGTGATGTGCTCATACATGCCTTATATATGTATACGCGCAAAGGATGAATAAACTATGGTGTACACATATGGATTCTTTATATTTTTCAAATTTGCATTTATGTACATGGATATGTATTATTATAAAGCAGCTAGGATTATCCATTTTTAAAAATCATTGCATTTTGTATTTTTGAAGGTAATACCTAGCATTGCTCTAGAAAGATTAAAAAAAAAAACAAACCAGAATTCTGCAAAATGCAGATTTTTTCTTGCCAAAAAAAATCATCTTCAGCTTATGTGTGCATGGAGTGATGATGACACCTGGTAGGCAGACAAACCAATTTTACTTCTGCAAATTTGCCCTACTTGCAATAAATGTGGCAGACAATGTAATTTGTTTTTTTGTTGTTGGCAAGAAGAGTGAAAGTGCTTTTATGTTTTGCAAAGGCCAAGGTTCCTGTGAAGAGTAGGAAAAGTACTGAAATTCATGTGCAGTACAGCACGGCCGTCACTGAGATTTATCACAGTGTTTAAATGTAACCAACTTAATTTCACACAAACATTTTTATGCCAAGTGAAAGAATTGATTTGATAACTCTGTTTTGAAGATGAGTGCTTTCCTTTTTACATCTGTTGTAAATTATGTATTAGAAGAGACCACATTAGAAAAGGGGTGAGGCTCATCTGTAATCATCTCTGATACCCAGAATATCTCCAGGTTCAACACAAGCAGATGTGTGGTAGGAATGGCTGCTATATATACAAATATGTGCGTATGTATACATACATATATAAATAAAGAAAAGGTAAGTAAAAAAATAAAAATCCATAGCCAAAAGCCTATACAGTTAATTGTCTTCATATATCTTACTTTGTATTTTCAAATAAATTTTTATTTTTGAAACAGAAACAGCACTGGAAAAATATACCGTTTATTATAAAAAGAACTCTTTGTGATATTTTAATGAGTTTTTGTGATAGGGCTGCAAATTCTGCCGAGTTGTTTATGCACAAGGGATTGCTTATTCCATTTGCAAGAACAAATGGTATGATTATTGTGACCAACCTAGAATTAAAAAGTGTTCAACTTTGGTTTTGAGGCCATGTTAGAATATTTATCCCTTATTCACTGGGTAACATTTTGCTATAATAATTTAGGCTAAGTTTTCTGTAAATGAGCAGTCCTGAGGTGCGTACCTCCAGTAAGATTTTGATTTTGAGAAATGTTGAAAAATTGCATCCGTATTGTAATTCAAGTCCTTACTTTTCAACAAAAATAGTTTTCTAATTTCATGCTCTAAAATTTTTAAATTCTCATCTCTGATGTATTCTGTCCTGAAAAAACAATGTGCCTTCAGATGTTGCAAATCTGATACCATGGAGCATAACAGAATACCTGTTTGAAATGTTTTGTAGTATTCTTCTCAATGAAGGAAAATAACGATTAAATAATTGCCTCAAAAATTCTTTTTCACTATTGAGCACCTAACACAGGTTCACAGAAATACTTTTAAGACAGAGAGATGGGTAAGCAGTTCCTTGCATGTGTGTAATGGATAGAAATACGTTCTGTACTTTTGTAAGCTGCAGGCTGAACTTTGAACTTCAGTATCCACTACCGTGTGACTGTTAAAAGTTATTTTCAATTTTAAATGAATTGTCTTTGGTTTCATTTCAGACGTCCTGTGGGCAGTCAAGAAGACTTGCTTTTGTTCATCTGGGCTGAGGGAGCTTTGGAATTTATTGATGCATCCGACGCTCTACAGCCTTTCACTCTCTATGAGTATCGTGTCAGAGCTCAAAATGCTGTGGGGTCGGTGGACAGCCTGTGGGCTTCAACCCAAACGCTGGAGGCTTCCCCATGGGGCATGGCAGCCCCTTGGGCACAAGCAACAAGTGCGTACTCAGTGCGGTTGAATTGGACCCAGCCTGTGTCTCCCAATGGCGTTATAACTCTGTATCGAGTCGTCTACCAAGAAAAGCGCAGTGATCCAACGTTCAGCACCCCGGCTGTTACAGCACTAACTGTGACGGTAAGAATTCACCAAGAAAAACAGGTTTGGTTGTTTTTATGCTGCTTTGATAGCTGTGATAGTTTAAAGTCTCATTTTACATGGATTTGGAAAGTGGAGTTTCCAGTTGCCAGTATTTTTTTGTTCTAAATTTTGGGATTAGTCCAGTGAAGACTGAAACATTTCATGTCAATATGTAATCTTTAGTAGATTCAAGTCAGTTGCTCAGAAACATACACAGCTCATGTGTCTCTACATTCAGGAAAAGGTATGACAACATTGTGTAAATTAGTGAAGGAAGTGGTTGTGTTTTGTGCAGTTACCACTACAATTCCTATCTGTATGAGACATCTCAGTCTTCCTACAGAAAGACAGCATCTAGACAGGCAGTAGAACTATACTGCTGTATATTAGGATAGCTGCTGTATTTGGCAGCCCCCTGAAAATAAGGCTTTAGAAAATGCTTAAGGTGGTTTTAATAAGGTTGGGTTTCCACAGCCGTGCCACCTCAACTCCATAAACCCAGAATTTTGCCCAAATGAAATTCACAGTCCATGTTCTTACTGGATATTACTGAAAAGCCACTAAACTTTTAATTAAGCAATTAATTAGTGTTCTGTTTGACAATCATGTAGGATCATAAAGTACAATCTCCGGAATACCCAGTAGTAACCTTGAAGTAACAACCTTAGACAAACCTTGACAAGAAAATATGGGGGAAGTTTCCAGTTCAGGAATCTCATGTACTCTTGGAAGCCCAAATGTATTGTAATTGTAATACGTTCTTCTGAAAAAGAAGGCCAATCCTGAAGAGAATGCTAGGAATATGTTATTTGTGCTTCTGAAAGCCTGAAGTTGCATTTCCATTATACAGTGTGGTAGCTTTTAAAAAGTAGATTGGAATTCTAAAGTTATTGGATTTCAGTAGGATTATTGTATTTCACTCCTTTGGCTTGTTTTTTAAAAATAATCACAATCATAACTGTGATGAAACACCTACAATTTTAAAACCAGCAAAATGGTAGGGCTTCTAACACTCTACTTCAGCAGCATGCAGTGTGTTGCTGAGCATCAGAATTGACCTGGCCAGTCATGCATTGCAATATCTTCTAAGCATGCCAACAACAACACAAAATGTCCAAGATGGTTGTATTGTGGGTAATAAAACCTACCAAAACGACCCTTTAAATAACATTGCCACAGACTGTTTCTTTAACAGCATCAGTTAAAGATCTTTTAAATTAACAAGCTATTATTTACTGAATTAGTATTTTTCTGGCTCCAGAATGCTCTTCTTTCCCCAAACACTATCCTGAATCAAAATTAGATTCTGGCAGCATATGCATAGCTACTCTACTAGTGCTGTGGTGGAGCTGACTTGCCTATTTTTTGTACTGTCCTTTGTAGTGAATTTTATCAAATAATTATGATCACTCTGAAAGTAATGCCTCTTAACTTATTTCCATGGAAACTACAACAGATGCAAAGAACACTGTGTTATAGAGCAAATTCTAAGCTACAAAGCACCATTTTTCAACATAGTCACCACCATTAGCTGCACATTTTCACCAGATGACAAGAGCCTGCACGCTGTGCTGGTAAAAATCTGCATGGCCATCCAGAACGTGGCTTGTCTTTCATGTTGCTGACACCACTGCTGAAATACACCACCCGCTGCCTCACCGTGCTCACATCCCCTGTTCAGTCTGCATAAACACTCAGCAAGCATTGATGAATGTCAATGGATGCCATTTTTTCTGCATGGAGGAATTCACTGACACACCTCTGCTTCATATGCTCTTCCATGTCAGATGCCATTGAGTCAGACTGGCCCTCTGCTGCCATCTGTCTCATGGTAGCAAAATGTAAGGGAATGCTGGGGGGGAAGGTTCTACCTCTACTGCCATACCACCAACATCCACCTCTGATGTTGTGGGCCAACATAATGAAATAGAAGGCATTACTTTTGGATTAGCCCTCGTAGTTTTAGTGTAGTTTTTTTTTTTTTTATTTTCAAATATTATTCTACCCTCTGGGGAGAAATCTTTCTACACAGCCCTTCCATCAGTTGCACTCACTTTAAGCTGTTGCAATTGCATTAACTCAGTAGAGTTACTGCTGATTTATACCAAGGAGCTGAGAACTGAATCCTCCCTCTTCCGTTCTGAATATAGCGGAACAGCTAAAGCTTTGAATCAAAGTTATTGACACAGTGCATAGAGTCCTGTTATCAAAGATATCTTCTGGAGGTCAGGTCAATTATCCCAACAGGCAAAAACCCGGACAGCAACTTTCAAAGTTATAGCCCCTTTAAAACAGTTTTATCATGAAATTGCTGGAATACCCTTAACTGTAGCTTAGCGAATGAGACACTTTAATTAAAATGTAATTTTATTGAAGGAACTAGCATTTCAATGATTAAACTTCTGCCCCTTTAAAATATAGCTTTCAGGGGTACTAGGCTAAATCATTTAATCTCCTAAAGCATCTCTATTGGAGCTCCCTCGTGGGATACGCCATTAGTCATTCTCTCACACAAGCTTCCATGTTACAAGCAAGACTTAAAGTATTAAGGGAGCAATGAGTTCGGTCCTTTATTTAATCTGTTAGACTCCATTTTTATCCCATTAGATTATTCCAGAACAAAAGCAGTGCTAGAATCACGGTAGCTGATCCCCCCCCCTTGCTCTTGTTGGTTGTACCCTGGTTGTTTGCCACAAGATGTAAAGCTTGACTAAAGTCAGAACACAATCTTGGTGGCACTGAAGGATGCATATAACTGCTAATACCATACCAGACCATTCTAATGGGGCAGCTTCTTTTCTGCCAATTTCCAAAGGCAAATGGGGAGCATCTTGGGTTTCCAAACCATTTGATAGTTTCATGCAGTCTACTTTTGTAAGATGTAGCTATTTCTTCTCCAGTGAAGGTATATTAATCTGTATTTGAACTAATGTATCAAAGTTGTAGCTGTCCAGTACTGTAAGGTTATCACTGACCCCTGAAATTCTGCAGTGCCTGTGGAGACAAAAATGAGAACTCCACTCTGAGAGCAAAAGCTGATACCACTCACACGAAGGATTCCCCTGCAGCATCAGTTGCTGATGATGTACACGTGAGCCTTATTGAGGGTTTGCTGTTAAAAAGTAAACTTCCCTGGCTTGTTTGGCCAGGAGTATAGTGACGGATGGTAGGTGACAGCAAGTTAAATTGACATTTTGGTTTATTTGTAGAACAAAGTCAAGTCAAGACTGGTTACAGCAGTTCAAGCTGCTTCTACAACATCTTCCAGTTCAGTTTAACAATCTAAAGGGAGAAGTGTCTTGTTGACAACACTAATGTCAGACAGATGTGCTTATAGAGGAATGGATTGATGTTAAGTTCTCATTTACAGAAACCTGCATAAAATTACCAGATTGACAAAGCAGACTGCTTACCCTTGTGAGCACAGGGCTTAAGCTTGTGAATGTAGGATCCACAGCTGATTTCACTGTAAAGCCAGTACCAGCAAATGGCAGCAAAACGTCAGAGTTGTTTAGCTGTTGTATGTCAAATGTCACTGTGAGATAAAAACGTGGGCAAGTTTGGACTTTTCCTCAGTAGATGTATTGTGGATATGTAATACTGTCCCTCCCGTGACAATTGTATCAAGTAGTTAGTTGCTTATTGTGAGCAAGAGAATTCAATCAAGCCAAGAAGATGAGTAAAAAGTTTAAGAATATGCAGCTGTTAGAATGCTTGGAGAAGGACAGGAGGAAGCAAAAAGCACCTAGAAGTGAGGGTTGTACAGAAAAAACCCTGCCTGCATTCAGCAGTGACCCCTGTTGTTGTTCTGCAGAATTAAGACTTTTGCATGTCAAGCCTGCCTTCTTACAGGATGTTAAGAGAGAGGTGTGAGCATTGCAGGCCTTCTACCTTGGGAATCTTACATCTGTGCCTACCTGGAAGCATAGGTCTATACATGTTGTGTTCTTGCGATGTGAAGCCCTCAGCCCAGATTTATCCTACTAAGATTTTTTTTGGCATAGCTATGTCAGCTTGGGGTGTAAAAAATTAACATGTCTCTTAGCTGATATTGCTGCACCGGCAAAGTCCTTGGTTTGGACGCAGCTATGCTAACAGTTGAGAACATATGTTGGCTTACCTTACATAATGTGGGGAGATGGTATATAACCACACTGGCCAAGTCCTCTTGGCAGATGCTTTATCTCTGGTAGGGAAATCTGTAGACATATTGCAGAATAGCAATAATAATAGAGCCCTTGGTAGGAAAATAAGGCTTTGGCTTGCATGATTATGCTTTTATAACCAGGCACTAATTTTTACATTGGATATATAATTAGAATTTAAAAAAAAAAAAAAAACTGCTTACTGTAAAGCTGCATATGTAGTATATTGCTATCAGAAAAAAAATCTTAACTGACGAGTACTACCATTTACACAAGCCGCCTAACCAGCATTACAGATCTCTGGAGACTTGCATCCAGAGTTAGTTCCTTTCTATTGATCACATTCAGAAGTACTAAATACATCTGTGTGTGATCTTTCATTTCTCTTTCCTCTTATAGACCATTGACAATTTGACAGTGTTGGACGTATCACTTTAATAATAACATTCAGTAGTGCAACACATAGGACTGCACATTACAGCTTCCTTAAAGAGGGAATGTAGACCACAGCCACCAGAATAAGAAAAACATGCCAAAGAGAAGGAGTGGTGAAATATACATACCTGTTTCATATGCCTGAGAAACTGACTGAATTAGAAGAAAACAAGAGGAGGGTAAAGGGAGGAATCCCCACACAAGCCATAAATTCAGAAGATATGCTACTTAGTAAAGAATGAAAGCTGTAAATGGCAGTGGAGGGCAAAAGTTAATTAGGCTCCATGCTGCTGTTAGGGAGTGGAAAGTAACCACAACCAGAAGCAAGATGGCTGCTCCAGCAATGCCCTAGTACAGCCAAAAGATCATCTCTTTAGCTCTGCAAGGGCTTCTGGGTTAGGGGGAAATCATACACAGGTGACTAATTTTTTTATGGTTCACAGCCGATCAAAGTGAAATTCAGCAGCTGTTCAGGACAAGTGACCACTCTAACGGCTGTAATATAACCTGCTAAATAGAGAGGGAATTGCATGAGAGCAAGAGGTTAGCTGTGATTATCGGCAGGTGAGTGCTTTATTGAAGTTGAAAGACCATTAACATTGATGGAGTAATTATTTCAACTTGAAAGTAATTACCTTGATGGGTGATAACTTCTCCAGTGTTCCCAGATTTGATTGGACCAAACAATTGTGAACTCTTGAAGCCTAGAAAAATATTACAACAATACTGCAATGTTTAAATTACTGAAACCACTGTTAGAGTATTTTAATTACACTTAACAGTGAAAAGATTTTAACTTGCAACAACTGGTGACCTCTCATGTATAGAGACATTTGCTTTCTAATTCCAATGAAATGACCCACACCTACCACGTGTGTGCTATATGTGATGGGTTTCCAAATGAATCATGATATTTAAAAGCAATTTTTAAGATTCAGAGCCTCGTTAGCACAGTTTCAGGAAGGACTTGTACTGGAATTGCAGTAATTGTTTTATTTGCCAGGAAAGCCCAATAATCTAAAATGCTTCCTGTCTCTAAAGTCTGTTAAGCTTACATGGGATGAATACAGGACGAGAGCTCCTTCACATTGAAGGCTGCTAAAAAAAAAAACAAAAAAACGTGCAGGCAATCTGTGTCTCACAGACTGTTGTTTCCATGCTGCTGCAGAATATGCTGGATTTGGCACTACAGCTCAGTTTAAATAAGCATTTGGATTGGCACTACGATGCCCCTCCAGAAACTGATTAAGTGCTTCAGTAAGCCCCACCTATCAAGACAGACATGCAGAATTGCCTAATTAGAGCAGAAAGGACAAAATGGATTGTTGCACAACTTCAATAATTTTGAAGTACTATGGTAATAGAAGTGGATGAGAAAGTGAGAAAGAAAGAGATTCCAGCTCCAGCCACTTCTATTTATACCATCATTGCTGTAACCAAGGCCGCTTCAGTGTCTCCCTGGATGTCTTCTGCAGCCACAGAAATATAACTTTACACCCTGGGGAGCTCTGCCAAGAATTAAGGAATCCTTGTTAGTTAGGATGCAGGGCCGTAAGGAAAGGTTTACCTGGCATCTGTGAGGTCTTAATATCTGAAGGTTGCAGGAAAGGAGTTTATTTCATTAGTTATTTGCTTCAATATTTTCTCCCTAATTCAGTTTAGTTAACATAACTTTGCCCTTCGAAAAAATTGTAGACCAGAAGTAAGACCAGGGATAGAATTGTGTTTGTCCGTGCCTAATCACACAGCCTACGTGATTGTGACTAATATGACTCAAATAGACAAGTGAAGTAGATTTTTGTGAGTAATACAGGGTTGGCAGATTCCGCATCTCACAACAATTTTCCTTGATTATTCCAAACCATAAATGTTACCGTGTGTTTTCATGCCAGTACTTTCAAACATAATTAAAAAAAAAAAAAAAGAAAATAACAGTATGTTGATAGTCTCTTTCAGAAACTATAGTTATTTTACAATCCTTGTATGTTTTCTGTTGTTCTTACTGCTGCTTCAGACATACTTTCAGTTGTGATCTAATTTTTCTTTGACAGCCCAGTCTGTGAAGTAAGGCTTCCCTTCTGAAAGAAAGAATCATGAGTTCCTTAGGTTTTTTTTGACATAAGTGATAATCTTTTTTTTTCTTCTCTATTTTTTTCTTCTCTATTTAAGGACTGATTCAGGGTCATTCCAGTTACTGCCATGTTGCTCAGTGACTGCATTTAATATCGGTTTGGAGTTTTAACTCCTCTTACTTACCCAGGGTTGGGTGTATCACAGTGAGGCATATTGGGTTCTCTGATGTAGCTGAGGAGCTGCAAGGTGAACCTGTGGAACTGTGTGCTGGTAGGCATAAGTAAGAGCAGTCTAAAGGCTGCTCAAATAGCAACATCTGCCAGTGAAGCTCCTGAAGTCACTTTCAGCTGCAGAGAAAGTCAGTTGATTAGAGCAGAATGTCTGGATCAATAGGTAATTTTTTCTACAAAGAAATTACTTCTCTTTTTGGAAATATCTGGCATATTTTATCCTTGGGTTTCTCCTTGTGCAGGATCCAGTTTTCACCCATTCCATAATTCTTTTTCATGGAGTGAAACACGTGTAGAATCAAGTCTTCCCAAGAGATGTTTACATTGTCTAACTTCAGGCATCTAGCCTAGATCAGAGCAGTAACCTCCTCTACAGACTATGAAGCCTCCAGAACAACTAAGGCAGGGGCATTTACCACCTTTGGGCTGCACCTGTTTGCACTACACTGCTTATGCCTAGTGTGCTCATGTTCCACCAGTCTCAGGCTAAAGATGGTGGTTGATTTTAAACTGATTAATCAGGTCGTTTTTCCTAACGGGGTTCTATAGGTAGACAGATTTAAAAGATAGCACCTTCCAACAGAAGATGGTACCAGGCAGCAGTCTGGAAGTGGTAACCTCTTGTTTGTGTAGCTGCTGTCATAAGAAAGTAGGCAACTCCATGACAAGCGTCATGTCTAAGCACATAATACCTAAAATGGGATTGTATATATGCTCTGTATCCTGTTTCTCTATATATGCTTTTATATGTGCTTTCAATTTATGCTTTTCTCTGTGACGTGTTTCCATAAGACTTGCATTTGACTTGTGAAAACATGAACAAGTTTATCAGTTGCTACAGAAAAACAACATTGGTAGGGTGTTTTCTAATTTGTAAAAACAAAACAAAGACTCCCACAAAACTTCACCTTTTAAAGTTTGATTGATGATCAAGACATATAAGGGACATTCTTCCCTTTGTGCCATACTGTGTTTGACTGCGCTAAATCTGCTTTTAAAATAAAGTTTTGGTAAGCTATAGATGCTTTTTCATATATTACTAGGATATAAAAGTGGAGGAGGAAATTTGCTGGGTAATATGTACAGCTGTTTTTTCAAATTAGATATGTGTTTAAAAATGCTTAATTGGATTTGACTAGATTTTAATTCACATTTAACCAACATTCTTAAGTGTTAAGTTATCAGGCAATTCCAAGATAACTCTCTT
>NC_034411.1:20525127-20576429 GCF_002078875.1 Numida meleagris
GAAGCTTGTGGGTTGAGATTATGATAGGGGGATTGCTCACCAAATCCCATCATGGACAAAAGCAGACTCGGCTTGGAGAAGATTCATTTAATTTATTGTCAGTTACTAACATAGAAGGATACTGAGAAATAAAAATAAAAAGACTTTCCCCCGACTCTGTCCCTTCTTCCCAGGTTCAGATTCACTCCTAGTTCTTCTGCCTGCTGCCCCTCCAAGTTTAGGGGGGATGAGAAATAGGGTTGTGGTCAGTTTTATCATAATCTCTCTCTAAATTCTAGAAACTTATTTAAGATAGCAAAAATAGGCTAGTCTGTCTAATCTGTTTTGAGAATGGGGCTTTCTGTAGGGCTTTTCAGAACAGAAGCTAAACATAAATATAGTATTTCCCTTTGGAGTAACCTCCCTCTTTGCATAGGCTACAGAGATGCAAGTTTCATGTCTTCACGATTTGTTTTGTACTAGGCTTAACTATATACCTATTGACTTTGTGATTTATTTAAATTCCCCAGGTAACTTAATTTTCCAAGGAAATTGAAGAATCTAAACAAAAGCTGCTATGTTTCTGTTGTTTTCAAGTAATCATTCCATAGTTACATCTTTCATTTCTTCCCTGACTAGCGCATCTCACTAGTGCAAGCCAAAGCTCAGAGTTTCTGCTCTTTTGGCCAAAGTCTGGCATTGAGAAACCCAAGCCATACTGGAAGAGACTAATGTATAAACACATGAAAAGTCATTATTAAGGATTCTGTTTTATTCATGTATTAATATTTAAAAGTGATGCCAAGTAGCTGCTTTTCCTGTTTACACTGCAGCAGATTTATCTGTCTGCTTTTGTGAGTAGATATATGAATTCAGCATCCGTCTATGTGCCTTAGGAGGTCTAAGTTAGTGCAGTCCTAAGATCCATCTGGAACATCATCTGTCCATTGTGTTCGCTTGGTTTCAAGACACTAAACCTGCAAGCAGCCTCGCTTCCTGTTACTCTAAAACTCTGCTGCCTCCTTCTTGGCTGCCATCATTTCAACTCTTCTCTTGGTGTAGAGTTAATTCAGTATCTTCAAATTACATAGCTGCTGAGAGACACAATAATATGTAATGAATATGCATTGAACCTTGTTAGTGTTGTCAGCAGCACAGCCCATGGTAGTTGCAACAGGAAAACAGGCTTTTCAAACTACATGTTGAGGCTTTCCGCGAGCTCTTAAGATGAGCAGGGGCAGGCGTGCCCTGTAGCAATCCTCTCCTCCAAACGTCCTGTAGGTGTTAGAAGGAAGGTGTCAGATCACTGCTGAACCTGTTGGTATTTATAAGGGAGGTTGTGGAATATGTAAATCTAAATATATTGGTTTGCATTTGGATTGGTCCTGTGTGGAGCCAGGAGTTGGACTTGATGAACCTTGTGGGTCTCTTTCAACTTGGGATGTTCTATGACTCTCTGATATAACTAATTGATATCCCCTGCTAGTGCTGAAAAGATGGGCTGAGCTGGCTACTGAAGAGAAAGCAGGCATCCCTGCCTGTGCAAGCCATGTGTTCCTGGCCTTCTGCTAAGTGTGCACACAATGTGCAAAGGGGTGCATAGTGCTTCCTATTTTCTGGTCTGGATTGGCACAGCTGGGCTTCCCCTTCCCCAAACTGTCTGCAGAACAGGTATTTCACGTAGGAAGTGTAAAATATTACGGGAAGGATTGAAATTGCCATGTGTTGACTTGAAGGAAAGCTTTTCAAGAGGTAGGGGTTTGTGTACTCTTATGCCCATCGCTTTTTAAAATACACTGTCAAACTTATGGGTGAAATGGTAAGATTAGATTTAATGTTCACCTTTCTAATATAGCACTAAGTAAATTGTTTATGCTTATCTTTAACATCTTTCAGAAGTGATTACACACATAGCACGCAAAGTTTGAATGAAAAGCAAGGACTGTTTGGTATGGGGCAGAGAAAAAAAGGATAAAACAGTGGGAAGCAAAAACCTTTTAGTCTCCTTTAAAATGTTGCCTTTATTTTCCATTGTGTTGGCAGAAAGCAGGGATTTAAAGCTGTGAATTGCCTTGAGGCTGTGTTATCTTCCTCTACATAGCAGCAGTTAGAACTGCTCTTTTTGCAAGTGTTGGGTGAATGAGACAAGGACTCAGAATGATTGGGAAAAGGGAATAAAATAAGCCTACACTTAACAATAATATGGCACGTCTGCTGTACCTGTGTAAAATGGGATCCAAAATAATCATGATAGTTTCCTGAAGCTGCACAGAGTAACACGGGGAGGACATTCTGAGACTTAATTAATTAATGCTTGTAGCATGATGTGAGATCTAGGATGAAAAGTCATATATAACTGCAAAGTCTTAATTTTATGGAGCACAACTGACATTCAGTGGCATTTTCAAGGAAACTGATGTGGAAGTTCACCTGCAATCTACGTTAGAATTCAGATTGTCCTTGTACAAATCCCCTTAAGGATTTTCCTCAAGCTGTTATTTGTGTTTTTTTCCCCTCTTTTCATTTCTTTTTCCCCATTATGACTGTTGAGCTGTGCGAAGACAAAAATCTTAAATAATTGTTTTTATCAGGAAAGTCCTGTACACCACATGTAACTTATGCACCTATACAAACACTATACAGCAAAACCATAACAAAACTACCCTGTTTCAAATTTTACAGAACATTAAAGTCTTGTGGTATATTGCCTGAGTCGCTTAATATTAGATGAGAGAAGTTTTAAGGAGTCCAGAACCACTTTTCTTCATAATATCATTACTGATGTAATTTGTAAAGAGCTGAGGAAGAAGGCTTGTGGCGCAAATATATGTAGTCAGTGTGAATGCTTTAATAGTAAAAACTTCAGATAAAACCAAAGGCAGAACATTTGATAATAACAAGGACATTGTCTTTCTATAACAAGGCAGAACCGATTGCTACCAAATACCCTCAGATGAAAAGTTCAGGCGTATAAATTACCTTTTTTTATGGATAACAACAAAAGTATTCATGGTTCCATTGTATTGGCTTAAAAGTATAGATGCTCTTCTTCACAACACCTGTCATTCTGGACATTGTTAGAATAAAGGGTGTGAAGCTGGACAGACACCAACAGCACTGATGTGGCAGTCCCTATTGTGTTTGTTCTGTCAAAAGCATCACTCTGGCCACCAGCCAATATATCAAATGGAAAATATGGTTTATGACATTAAGAAAAATATAACATCAACCCCCTAGTGCTTCATATTAAAGTATGTGCCTCTACCACTCGCAGGTTTGAGCCTTTAGGCTCTAGGCATCTCATCAGCAGTCAGTGGAAAACTGCTCCTCTGTGGTGGAAATCTGCCTGTGGTGCTTCCTTTAAGCATATTCATGGAGTTTGGCTGTGTGAGTAAATCAGTTGTAACTGCAGAGATGCAAACCCCAGCCAGAACGTGCATTTGCCTTTGCTGGCCCTTCAGCTTCTCTCAGACATTCCTCCTCCAGGTTGAACCCAATAGGACATTGCCCATTCCTTTGTGACCAAGGTATACTCAGCATAACATATCTGCAGCATCTCGGTGACCCATTGCTGGAGGACGTGGTGCTACCTTAATACAGTTCTGGATTTCATGTACCTTGTAATCTTTGCTGATGTATGGGCCCTGCCCTCTCTCCCATCAGCTCTCTACAATGTGTGCCCCACTCAGCTCAACCCCAGAACATACAATAAATGTGAGTTTTACCAAGGAGGACATGTAATTGTTTTTCAGTGGGCCTCAGGTACTATATCTCATACCTTTTTTTGTACCTAAGATAAATGCTATTAAATTTCTTTGCACCATGTTCTGCATCTCTTATTTTGAAGAGTTAGTCCAGCTCATCATATCCAAATGACTATTTAAAGCAAAAAGTCATGTTCAGGTTAAGTAAGGAAGGCAGATTTGAACTGACCAAAACCTAAGTTTGGAGAAAGCAGTCCTGTCAGGTGTCTTGTTTTCTACAATTCCATCTCCATCCCTTTCTCATGGTGAGGAATAAAATACATGGTTAAAAGTGAAAAAGAAATGTAGAAGAAAAATCAAAGGTGAGAAACTACAGTTAATTATACAGTAGGTCTTGTGAGTGTTGTAAGAGATAAAATATTAATGTTAGGAAAACATGTTGACATCATCCTCTAGACGGTGTCTATAGTGGAATGTCATGTCATTGATATTTTGGTTTATCTGATTTATTTAGTCATGCAGAAAAATCTCTTTTTGGATTTCAATGGTTCTTAGCACAAAATAGACAAATAATACAGCTGCAACAATGTGGCACTCGGTGACATTAGATGAATTTTAAATATGATGTTTGCCCTTATGTTAAAAAAGAAAAGAAAACCTTACAGAAGTGGCATAAAACAGGCTACTGAAGTGTAGACTTCACTCAAAAAGGATTTTTACAAGTTTTGCCAGTGCTGCATTGCTGTTTAAAAGTGTACTTGCTCCCAAAAGCCAGCACAGCTACTGAATGCAGCTGGCTCAGTGTGCTTGGTGCCGTTCTGCTGCTCCATGCCTCCTCGTTTCCTTTGTGGTGCTTTGTCTTCCAATCAAAGCTGGGGACCGAGGCTCCTGCTGAGGCTGCAGCAGGTCCCCCAGATGCCCAGGTGTGCCAGGGAGGAAAGCTGACTGCTGTATAAACGAGCACCAGCCCCACTCGACAGATTCAGCTGCGTGCAGTTCACAGTTCCTCACGTGCTCTGCCAGGGAGGAGAAAAATGAATTGCAATATGATACTTGTAGATCAGGTATTAATTGTTGCGGTTTGCAGAACATTTTAAACTCCTTAGATTACTGCTTTTTCTAAAGGTTCCTCACAAAGCATTTTCCACAAGCTCCTGTAGGAGCAGTCACATAGGAGATGTCTCGGTTATGTGCTGAGTGGAGCAGGGTGTGCAAATGAGTTTTTCTTTTAAAAAAAAAAAAAAAAGCTGCTAGCATGGTACTTTTAAGAAAGGACGGGCACAGAGAGGATAGCCAGCTAGTGTTTGATGTAGGTGACAAAACTACCACTGTCTTTAAAAGTAAATGACAAGAACATTCTTAAAGTTGCAGAAAGAGCATTGAGTTTGCCAGGAGTCTAACAAAGAAAGAACATTTGAAGAGCATGTACTGAAAGGCAGTGCTTCTACGAATAAGTCGTTTCCTAAAATTTTGTGCTCTACTTTGTAACTTAAGTCCTAGCTATTTTATCTTTTCAATATTTTTCCTAAGATAAACAACATAGCAAACTCAGATATAATTAATTTCTTAAGATCATTTGCTAGCCACTTTTGAATGACTGCACCAGCTCCTCTCAGGTGGGGGAGAGTCCCTTTTCCTCTTATACAAAGACAATTTTGAATAATATGCACTTCATAAAAATGGTTTTAAATGACATTATGTTTGGTAAGGAAACTTTTGGTTTTGAAAATGTAAAATATGTATATATTTCAATGCTGTTTAGTTTTTTTTTTTAACAATTTGGTCGTTATGTGTCATAAAAATTATACCATAAAAAATTACCAGTTGTCTAATACATGTTACTGCTGTTGAAGGCTTGTTAGGTAATATTAATCATTGTAATAATGAAAAATCGGTGTTGAAAGGCATTTTAAAATTTCCAAAATGAAATGGAAAGAAGTTCTTAAAATGTAAAATCTTAAAAAGTGGAATTTACCAAACATTTTAATGAAAACTCAAAAATTAATTTTTACACAGATTAGGAGGAAAATAAGTAAGTGACATCAATTTCTGGTAAAACTGAAAAAAACTTGTTTACTTTTAGGCAAGATCATTTCTGGCAAAATGAGAAACACTTTGATTTCTATTTGCTTTACCTTTGAGTTTTTTCAGTACTATCATGGGAATAATTTATATTCCAGTCCACACTGCTAGAGGAAGGAATGGAGTCATAGATTACCTGTGTATCTGTAAGTTATATCCTTGTGAATTTGAGCATAAGGCTTTAGGAATAGAGTAGATTTTAAAAATGAAAAAGAAACCGTGTGCATAACACAAGCTTGAGAAGGAAGGCAACCCAAAGGATAATTTAGGGATTGTATATGAAAATGAACCCAGTGCAATTTTGAGAGGGAAGGCAGTGGCTAAGAAGTATGCTGGAAATAAGCATGAACATCTGAGTTTTGTCAAGGTGGAGGTGTTCACTGTGTTTCCAGAAAAATGGAAAGTTGTGGGACTGGCAAAGCGAATAATGTCAAAGGTAAGGGCAAAATGAGGATCTTTGTAAAACCCCAAACATTCCCAGCTTTCCTGTCACTTGTGGAGGAAATGTCTTCCTTGATGGAGAATTTTGAAAACTGACACTGGAGGATGGTTGGATTAATATTCTGACTGCTAGGAGATGATAGCTTCCTCCTCCCTTGACCAGGGTGAGTTCAGTATCTCTGCTTCTGTAGAAAAGAGAATGTCATACAGAATTACCTTCTGATCATTTATGTCTGGAGGATATGAAATAACCAGTACCATTAGCAGTGTGATTGTCTCTGATGCCCTCTCTGATATTTAGTTAGAGTCTCACAGAAAAAAAAAAATGAGCCAGCTTTTTCATCAGATATCAAAGATACCTGCTGAATAGGGGCTACTGTACAAAGAGGCGATAGGGAGAAAGCAGAAATCAGAGCCTCACCTTAACACGACTGGATGATGATTTATTGAGTGCTGATGATGACCCCTGAAGAAGGAGCAGGTACTGAAGCTCTCAGTTGGGCAGCTCCTGAGAGGTTCAGGGTTCTGATGTATCCATCGTGTTTTGAACTCATGCCCCGAGACCTGGGCAAATGGGCAGCATTTTCAACAGCCTTGAAAAAAGAGTAAAAGCCCAGAGTGGCAACACTGGAAAGTACAGCTTCATAAGATCGATAGATTAAAAGATGACTAGGTTGTGTATTTTTATGCACATTAAACATCTGTGCAGAGAGTCCACTCACACAGAGTATTATTGACAGCTACAGATCAGTGTTAATTTTTTATCATTTTCAACATACAAAGACCTCTTGATCCTGTTGTCATCTCAGGGGCACTTCAAGTGGTTGGCAGCAATCATGGTGGGCATGTGAAATCAACAGCCGTGCCCATGCCCAGAGGACCGAGGGGAAGGCCAAGCACCTTGTGTCCCAGCCATCACTGCCTTTGAAAGGCATGAAAGAGCGTGCCCATTTGTTTCCAGACTTTAAGTGACTTCTGTGCTCATGAATTAAAAAATAAACAAACAAAAAAGGCAATCTGAAGCAAATATCGATGGATACATTATTCATGATTCGTGCTCTCTTGTTTTATGCTTTGAAAATGTGTTAAAACAAGGTTTTGTTTCAAATAACTTTTATCCTAATTTACAGTTGGAGCTGTGGAATTAGCTGGGCAGGGTGCATTTGTTGCTGCTAACAGCTTACACTTCCACTGGCAGCGTGTAAAGCCTTTCACACAACAAAAGCAGAGGTGCTACCCTGCATCTCAGAGTGGTGACGCTGCCAGTGCTGTCGGAGGGAAGGGACAGGGCTACCCAAAGCAAGGGGTGGTTGGTAGGTAGCTCTGGGCTGCAGTATGGGGATGCTGACACAGCTACCTCTAGTCTGGGTGTGCAGTGTTTATGTTAAAAGGATAGACATTACAGGAGGAGTGTGAGAGTGCACACACACATTGTTTGCTGGATGATTCTTAATTTAATGACTGAATGAGTGAGACTGCTTCGCAGTAGGAGACAGAGAAAGGAGGGCATGGGACTGCAGTCCATCAACTTTCATGGTCAGTCAGTCTTCAGCTACGAATATCTTAATGTTTGCGTTAAGATTTTATTTTGTTGGCTTGCTTTTAATGGTAAACGAAATCTGGCCTGTTAGCAGTGTGTAAACGTGGGATATATGAGTTCATGGCTTTGCAAACAAAGACTGGGAGAACATTTCATGCAAGGATTGTGATCTCGTGCCTGTTTAAGACGGTGCAGTTGTCCACTGAAGCCAAAGGTTACCGTGCTATCCTTTGCAAGCTGTGTGTTTGCCATTTGTCTTTAACCATTCCAGCAGGGCAGTATTTCTAGGCTAGGAAATTAAATAATTCTTAAAATAAATCACTGAGACTGCCATCCGTCCTCTTTTTAGGATCAACCTCTGAGCTGAGTAAATTCACAGATGGCAATGGCAGCAGTGCAGGGGGAGAAAGCGTGGCTTCATTTTCTGGGAGGCCATCCCCTGAGCTTACTTCAAAACCAAACCAAACAAAAATACATGTAAACCATTTGCTCTTCAAGAAGTATCTGTAGGAGCCAGGGATAAAAGTCATCCCTGGAAGGAATGGTTTAGCAGTCTCCAGAGAACACAGCGAACTGCAGGCAAGGAAATCCCTCCAGCCTTGTTTCATTTCAAAGGGTGGCGAGGATTGTAAATAATTAAATCTTGGGGTTTAGTGGAAAAAACTGTAGAGGGTGATGAAAAATATGCCATTTTTCTGTTACAAAAAAAATCAAGTATTTTGTAGTACTGTTGTCACAAAAGCCCACCCTGATCACACGAGTGATAAGAAAGCAGAGCCATTACTTTTTGTACAGTGTTTGTAATGATGTGTTTGTACCTTCTGAGAGCCCCTGTGTGGTGGTTCAGGGGCAGTATTTTAATGTCGTGTGCTCCCTTCCTTCCTCCTCCACCCCAAAACCATGGAATGTAAATTTTAGGCTTTTAAAAGTTCTGTTTTGAAAACCTAATAGATAACTGCCCTCATAAAAACTATTAATACAGACCACATCCAATTGTAAAGCTAATTTTAATCATGTTTTGTGCCAACATAATTTCTGATGCCAGATTTTTATGCTGAGCATGAACTTCAATTTGAGCTCTGTTCTTTAACCTGCAGTTCATAATTCTGCATTCGGCCGTATAGGTTTTTGGCTATGGCAGTTTGAACGCTTCTACTTTCAAAGATCTAAGCCATAAATGTTTATTAAAAGAATCTATAATGAAATCAGTTTTGTTATTTTTTTAATGGCTGCCTTGAGTATGTTGGATGACTGAACGCGCGTTGTTAATCATTAAGCTCTCATGTTACAAAAAGTGTTTGATAGTATTGCCATCTAGGGGCTGAACGAAATTCTCCGTACTGAAATAAACCGTAATTGAACAGGTGCTGCTATTGACAATATACATATGTTTTTGCTTTATAGCCCACATGCTTTCCATATTTCTTATGACAAAAGATATCTCTAAATGTCCCACAGCAGCCAGAGCTTTTTTATATATAATCTGTTCGAGGTGATTGCTATTTGCATTTGAGCTTATGCTTTTTTGGCAACGATGACTGGGAATTCCTAACAAAGAATTATACTTTTTTGCATTATTAATCTTGCTAGTGTTTGCCCTGTTTAACAGAAAAAGGAATCATTTATCAGAAAAGTATGTTTATAATCTGTACTTGTGGCATCTTCAAATTTAATATTCATAATGGTCACTCAAATGCTGTGCTATATTTATCTAAAAGACTAACTCATTGTTGTGAGGAAATAACTACTTAAATATTGATGATCCAACTTTTAATATTTAAAAAAAGAAATTAATATTTCTTTAAAATTTGTTTCTGAGTCTGTTCTCCTAACAAATGTTTAAATATTAAACAATTGAAAGTGTTAGCATTTAACAACTTAATACAACTTACTGAAGGAGGGAAATTGGCTGCAGCTTTCTGCCGCGCGAAGGAAGCTGAATTCCTGCGCTCCCGTTCTTTGTATTGGTAGAACTAATGCAAAAGCACTGCTAAGAATGGAATTTAATACATCGGTGATCAGCACATCCCCTTTCCTCCCCTGATGAGACGCATCTGAAGAGTCTCTTAGTGAAACATGCTGCTCCCCTTCTTTGTTAGGCGCCTTGCCTTCCATGGCTGCTGGAAGCAGTGCTGTGCTGCGCTGCCTTCCTGCAGGGTTAGGTCTCTGTCAGCTGCTGTTTGGGGCAAGCTGCAGTGCCAGTGCAGTGGTCCCTCCTCTCCATGGCTGTTGCCTGTCTGCCCACATCCACCCTTATGGCTGTGAGCGGGCCCCAGCCCCTCCAGAAAGTCTCAGCCCTGTATCCTGCACAGCCACACGCCTTGCAGCCGGCCTCGGCCTCTGCTTGGCCTCAAGGGACATCCTGACAGAGCAGGAATACCAAAACCAGTTTATTTTCTCTACTTCTTCCTCCCTTTTTCTCATCCCACTTTTAAGCATTTTGTTTTCAGTAAGGAAATGAGACTGTACTCTTGGAAACACCATAATCTTTTTACACAGGTGGATAGCGATAGGACAAAGGAAAATGGTTTGGACTATGCAGGACTACCCAGAAATCAGCTCCAAAGACTCCACCCTATTGTCAGATATTTTAAAAAATCCTAACAGTTTCTTTCTGAGATTCAGCCATGGAAATCCACAGTAAAATCCTGGTAACCAGCTGGGGTTTTCTGCAAAGCGGTCAGAAGAGACCCAGAGCTGAGACCTCATTTTCCAAGTGACATAAACCACAGATGCTGATTACTTTTTTAACTAACTCAAACATCTGTATTCTTGCTTCAGGGAAGAAAGCATCAAGCTCATTTATTTGGATTGAAACCTTTCACAACATATCATGTTCATGTCATAGCTGTAAACAGTGCCGGACAGGTTTCAAGCCCCTGGACATCTGTGCGCACATTGGAAGCTTCACCCAGTGGCCTGAGCAACTTCACTGTGGAAAAGAAAGAAAACGGCAGGGCTCTGTTGCTGAAATGGTCAGAGCCTTCCGAACCCAACGGCATAATTAAGGTAATCTCTGTGTTAACGGTTTGCTTGATCAAAAAAAGATAAACCGTGAATATCAAATATTTTTTTTGCTGGAAAAGACTCAATCAAATCCATTATGCTTTAAAATAAGACAGAAGTCCTACGTAAGCACCAAGCACGGAGAGAGCACTCATGGCTTGTGGTTGTATTCAAATGAGAATTAACATTCCTGTGCTAGCCCCAACTGGAAAAGTTCATTTGCGGTCAGCCAAACTGCTAATCTAATGGATAGAAAGCTATGCATGAAAACTCATTGTCTTAGATAGCTTTAGCCCCTTACTCTAGACATTGCCAAAATACACTTCTAGAAACTTCAGGTTTGATGGAATGTTCTTCTGAAATTTGTGCCTTCTTTTAACACAGTGGTTCCAACTGATTGTAAATTAGTTACCTGAAAGGAGATAGAGGGAGGGAGGGGGAGTTTTTGGATTTTTTTTCTTCTGAAATGGTTTTCTCTAGAGTTAGTCTGCAAGAAGCTTTGTGCTAATCTATAAGAGACTTGCTCTAAAACGTGATAACAAACAAACGTAATGAAAAGTGTCACTAGATGATTTATTGCTACAACCAAAATGAAAAAAAAATCATGAAAATTGGATCAAAACGTTGTTTTTGTATCAATTATCTGTTTGTGTGATGATTGGTACTATCAAGGAAGTCCGCTTCTGGATGGTTGGTTGATAGTCCCCACCCTGTTGTAAAGATTAAGGCATCTCATCTATAGCTTGTTTACAAATATTTTCATTTATAGATTTCTGTCCTTTTATCCTGACTTCTGTCCTTCTTTCCCTCTCAGTCTTTCTTTTTTCTTTTTCTCCAGACCTACAATATTTTCAGTGATGACAACCTGGAGTACAGTGGTTTATCTCGCCAGTTCCTGTTTAGGCGCCTTGAGCCGTACACGCTCTATACCCTACTATTGGAAGCTTGTAATACAGCAGGCTGCACTCGTTCTCCACCCCAGCCTATCCGAACTGATGAAGCACCTCCAGTGTCTCAGATGGCACCCATAATCCAGGCAGTGAATGCTACCAACATTGAGCTGAGCTGGCTGGAGCCAATTAATCCAAATGGAAAAATAATTCGCTATGAAGTTATTCACAGATGCACAAAAGAAAATGCTGCAGGCTACAGAGCAACAATGGAAGATGAGAAAATTGTTTTCACAGAATATAACACTGAAAGTAATACGTTTATATATAATGATAAAGGTTTGCAGCCGTGGACAAGGTACGAATACAAAATACGCACCTGGAATGCAGCGGGCTACACCGACAGCTCTTGGACAGCGGCCATGACCAGTCAAACTGCCCCAAAAGGTCTCGCTGCCCCTAGGTTATCATTAGAGTCAGTTAAGCCCCGCAAGGTGCTCATCTCATGGGATGCGCCGGCACAGCCCAATGGCATTCTTCAATCATACAGGCTGCTAAAAAATGACGTTCTCTATCCTTTCAGCTTTGATGCTGCTACCTTCAACTATACGGATGAGGACTTACTACCCTATTCTGTGTACAGTTACGCAATAGTTGCCTGTACAATGGGAGGCTGCTCTACCAGTGAACCAGCTGCAATACGGACACTGGAAGCAGCTCCCGTGTTCGTGGATCCACCGTTTCTGCAGGCTGTCAGTTCCACTCAGGTTAATGCATCCTGGGCACCTCCCCAAATACAAAATGGAGATATCACCAAGTACATTTTGAAATTAAACAATGAAGAGTATTATCCTGGCAAAAGCTTGCAAATGTTGATTTCTAATCTGCAGCCTTACACACAGTATGATTTTGAATTGGTTGCCTGTACCGCTGGGGGCTGCACATCTAGCACAGTCCAGTCAGTGATGACCATGGAGGCTCCACCATTAAATATGGAGGCTCCCAGGCTGCTTGTCATGGGCTCAGAGTCAATTGAGATCACGTGGAGAAGACCAGCTAACCCCAATGGTAAAATCACAAGCTACGAGCTAAGGAGGGATGATGTTCTTGTTTACTCAGGTCTGGAAACTCGCTACCTTGATTTCACTTTAACACCAGGCATGGAGTACAGCTACACTGTCACTGCAAATAACAGTCAAGGGAGTGTGACCAGCCCATCAGCTCAGATAAAAACCAACCCCTCTGCTCCTTCTGGGATGTTGCCTCCTAGGTTGCAAGCATGGTCCTCAAAGGAAATTCTGGTAGCCTGGGATCCTCCTATCAAAGTAAATGGTGACATTAAAAATTACACAATCTCCATCCACAAGCCTGCTGAAACAGGAAAGAAAACTGTTGACTTTGATGCATCTCATAGTTCTTTTGTGAGACGCTCCTTCATAGTGGCAGGGCTACAGCCCTACAGTTGGTAAGTCTGGAAGATAATGTTTGTTAAATGAATGCTGCAAGTTGAATCAGTAGTCTGGCAGACGGATTAACTCTCTATTTTGAACAGCTGGTCAGACCCATGGGTTTTCGTTCCTAAAAGGTACATGATAAAGCCAAGATATTTTAATTTGTAGTAACACCAGCTATATATCATCTTGATGAAGCGCATGGGCTTGACCTGGTTCTAATTGATACACAGGGTGGTTCAGTACTCTGCCACAGGCTCCAGAACCTGTAGTCTTGTATATCTTTTGCAAGATGTCTACATACAAGGATAAATAGGGTTTTAGCTGACAAAGTTAGGATGGGGAAACAGAATACTTGTTAGCTAGCCCATTTGCAGCATAGCTGAGCATCAGCAAAGTAACACCAGGAGCATGCTTGCCCCTTTGAACTGAAAAAGAGGTACTTGTGTTTATACAGGTCTCAGCTGCAAAAAGAACACACTTGATACTGAAGTAATGTCTTCCCCACTAATTCTTGATTATTTACGTGACCTTTCCATATATATTTGTGTAGGCATAATTTGTGTGTGTTACATGGTTGATAAGTCTGTCTACTATTTACATATAACTAATCTAAATCCAAAGAGAGAAGAGTAATAGAGTGAAGTTACTGATGATTCAGCTCTCAAATGATATCCACATCATCTCTTACAATAAATCATCATTTTGATTCATATCATCAAAATCAAAACAATTTTGATCACTTGACTCATGCAGATATGAGTCCTGCTTTGAAAACAAAAATGTAAAACCTGGATGACGTGTTCTTCTGTCACCTGCTATACGAAGTACCACGTGTAATCTATATATTGATATAAATTTTTTACTTTTTCAAAAATGCCACCACAATGCATGTTTAATTCAGATCTCATGCAGAGTCTGTATTTGCATTTTCAGTGTTTTAACCACTTTATTCCTGCTTTATGTTTTCCAAGGTACGAGGTACAGCTCCAAGCTTGCACAGAGCTGGGCTGTGCCTCCAGTGAGTGGGCATCTGTCCAGACACTGGAGGCACCACCAGCAACACAGCCTGCCCCTCTCATAGAGATACAGACCACGGCCAGGGGATTCCAGACAGCGTCTTCTGTCTTGTGGACTGGCCCACGGCAGCCAAATGGGAAGATTTTACACTATGAACTTTACAGAAGGCGGACAACACAAGCCCTCTTAAATTTAGACCTTGTACTTGTTTACAATGGTTCTTCAACGTTCTTCAGAGATGACCAGTTGCTGCCTTACACAGAATACGAATATCAGGTGGGCTCTAATGTTATGTAAGTAGTGTCATATTTTAGTACCGAAAAGGCATTTCATTAGGTTTTTTTTCTTTTTTCCTTCCCTAGTCTTCTTGGAATTATTTTTTATTTTGAGATCATAAAGTAGCTTACATCAAGAAGAACTAGGGCTGTTTTCTCAACAAATTAAATGGTAGAATGGTAGGATCACAAGCAGATTTTGTGAGGTTATTGTTGATGGCTGTTATTTTTCATGCATGTGAGTCTTTTACTATTGTTTTTCTTATGAAGTTACTATTGGAATTAAACCGTGGAATAGGTATTGTCATCACTGACTATCATCAGTGCCCTGGAAATTAAGCTGAAGTTTTGTACACATATGTTGACTTTATCCCATGGAACTGAGATATTCGCTATTTCTAAGCTATTTCTGATGTTCCTTCCAAGTGTTTAGACAAGTTAGCGGAGCTTAGAACCTCACCAAAAACAGCCTTTAATCTGTTGTCTATAAAGCCATAGTTTTGTAGCAGGTTAAGGCTAGTTTTTGCATATAAAGAAGCCTTTCAACAAGCATTCTTATTATTCTGCCAACAGGATACTGGTAAGCTGTAGTAAATAAGTTCAGTTAGTAAGCTCCTGAATCTATACACAATAATTCTATATATTGAGTGTCTGGAAGGTGAGCTTGGTGATTCTCTGAAGTATTTACAACTTTTTTCCTAAAATAGAATAAAATTTGCTTAAACTTAGATTTGTTTCAATAAGTATGAAACACAGTGCATTCCACCTCTTGAGTTCCCACAGGATACTGGCAGTCTTTCTTTAAAATGTTCGTTTGCTTTACAGGGTCACAAAGTAATTCAGGTTGGAATGGCTCTCATCCAGTTTAGCTTCCCACTCAAAGCACTGTCAGCTGAGAGGTCAGATGAGGTTATTTAGGGCTTTATTCTTTCGCACCTTGGAAATCTTCAGGGAGATTGAGAAACTTCTCAGGGCAGTCTGCACCACTGCTTGACTGTCCCCATAGTGAAAAAGGTGTCCTCACACGCCAAGTTCTCCAACTACATGATTACCCTGATGGCCCTCTGCTGAACTTACTCCAATTCGTCAGTCTTTCTTGTATGTGGGAGCCAAAACAGGACAAATGCTAAGTAAAGGCATGTAATCACTTCCTTTAATTGTCTGGCTATGGTCCTGTTAAGTAGCTTAAGATGCTGCTGCCCATTTTTGCTGCCAGAGTACATTGCTGGCTCATGTTCGACTTCCTATCTACTAAGACATCCCCAGGTTCTTTCCAGCTCAGCTGTTCCATAGCTAGTCAGTCTCTACCTTGTAATGCTGCAAGGGTTTATTACTTCTCAAGGTGTAAGACTTCACATTTGTCCTTGATGAAACCTCCTGCTGAACTACTCCTCTGGGATCTTCTGACTGCCCTTGATCATATTGACTGGTTCTCTCCAGTTTGGTGTCAACTTGATGCAGATTTGATGACAGCGCTCTTCACAGATCAGCTTCTTTGGTATCTGTTCTTCACTTCTACTGTTGTATTCATTTTGGTAGCCAGAAGCCATACAGAATTAAATCTAAAATGTTTCTTTATCACATTAGCAGTAGAACCTACTGAGCTGATACATATACATGTCAAAGATTCACAAAGTCACGTAGCTTGGAAGGGACATCCAGAGGTCACCTAGTCTAACATCCTGCTTGAAGCAGATCTGTTCAGAGCAGGCGGCTCAGGATTGCATCCAATTGTGTTCTGGATCAAGTTCTCCAACCCTGACTCTCTAAGGAACAAGACTCTACAACCTGTCTGTTCCAGTGACTGCTTACATATCTCTTATTTCCCTTTGTGCCTAACTGTTGTTTCAGCCTGTGTCCATTGCCTCTTGTATGTCAGAGTCCCAGGGCCTAGAGCGAAGAACGCAGTAGCTTTCATCATAAATCACTTTTAGCAGCTCTAACTTGGATAAGAAAAGGATTCTGAAGGGACAATTATTAAACTATTGAAAAGAGAGCCTGGGATGCTACTAGAAAAATGTACTTACTGCGGTGTTCACAAAACCTGTCTTCACTACAATGGCAGTCACAACCCTTTTTCTTTTTGATGTTTCTGGATTGGCAGTGTGTCTGTAAGGCAGTAGCCAGTGTGAACAGTATGTCTATTAGCTTTAAGCCAGAGGAAATGTTGAGTATGTATGAGTTCAGAGAACTTCAGAGTGTAGTAGTACAAGAGATGCTACGTTTTCCAAAGCAAAAACTATGATTACTTCAACCTGAAAACTTATTACTCTTTAAATATGTAAGGGTATGTTTTCCAGTTGTCACTTTACTTGTGACCAAAGCTATTAAATTGTTTCAAGAAACAGCACAGTTTAGAGTGAAATGTTGTTGTAGGAAGTCCCCTTGTGTATAAAAATTAAGATTTCCATTTCTTTCTCACTGTGTAGGACTCTTCTGTAGGTCTGCAATACTGTGAATTCTCCATTTGCTGTAGTTTCTTTGTAACAGAACTATTGCTAGACCAGATCTCCTTACTGTTTTGTTCAGGAGATCTGTGAAGAACTCAAATGCAAGTGCAGATGATTGATAGGTAGAAAAGAGATGTAGCAGATCCATGCCCTGATTATTACTTAGGAATCTTGCTTAGCTAAAGAAAAACATCTCTCTTTGTCTGGGTTGGAAGCTGTGTGATATTCTCAGTTGCACTAACTTACAATTACCTCATTCAAAAGCTGTTTTATGGGGAGAAGTTGATAGCACAGCACAGAGATTTGCTTGAGCTCATGAATTTAATGATCAATTGATGACGGGTAGCAAAGTGGATTCCTTTGGTTTTCCGTGCCATATTCAAGACTTGGCTTTTTATCTTGGTTCTGCTCCATAACTGAGCTGAGCTGTTGACTGAATCCCTAAATCATTTTTGTTGTTTTTTCTTTTTTTTCCTCTCCACTGGTGGCCATTTATTTCACTGTGAGAGGTTTTTGCATGCACATGTTTGTCTTCTCCTTGTGTCACTTGCAGCAGTCCTCTGGGATCTATTCTAAGCTCCTCCATTGTTGACAATTTATATCTTGTCTGTGAGACAAGTTATTCATAAGTATAGGGCTTGGCTTTTGCTATTATGCTGATGAAACCCAGATTTATATTTCACTTAAACTGGATATTGATTCTGCTGTCTCCACATTTGAGGCTTGTTTGCTGGACATAAAACTCTAAATGCAACTGAATTTCCTCCAGCAGAATGCAGATAAAATCAAAGTGCAGTGATGGGATAGGACCCTCTCCAGCATTTTTGGAGGTACTGAGGTTTAGTTCAATGAACTCTGATTGCTTCTTTGGATCTGAGGTGAGGGTTTTGGAGGGTTTTTTTTCTTCTTTTGCTGGAAACTTCAGCTGAATATTTAAGGTTTGTAAGACTAGATGCAAGAGTTGCACTTCCAAAAATGATGATGTGACTTCTGAAGCTCATGCTGGTCAGTGATACCTACTTTAAATACTCTTTTGCTGAACTAGATGGTTCCTTTGCCCTGGTACAGCAGGGCACACAGCAGGGAGAAGCGCTACTTGAAACCATGCAATTTCTTTTATCAAGCCTCTGTTCAGGCACTATGTTTCTGTTGCCAACACCATCCTAAATTTAAGCATGTAAACAATGCATTGATGAAGCAAACCTTGATTTTTGTTCATTAAACAAAATAGGGATATTAGACTGATTTTGTTGGCTTCAAGAATTAACTGGTGAGTCAGTTACGGCACCACGCTTGCAAGACTTTTCCCAGTACATTGCTATTCTGACATATTCAAAACCATGGCAAGCTATCCTTTAAAAAGACATCAGTGTGAGTACCGCAGGAAAATATATTCCAGGGCAGTAGATGACTTGATATGATTTCCTTGATTGTATCTTTTTATTTATGAGGCATAATTTATGACTGCTGAAAAGCAAACTAAAATGAGTGATGACTAACTACAGCCAAAGTAATAAATCAGAAGCGGAGAAAGAAGTGGTGATTTTGATCGAAGCTATTGAATTAGCTGTTGCCCTTAGCTATTACAGGTATTGGAAAGACCTTTTAATATCTGCTTATCTCTCTCACGGGAATGCGGTAACTATCTCATTATATACCCATAGGAAACAAATTATTTAATTTTCTACCTTTTAGAGTTAAACTTGTTTACATCTCTCATTAATTACGGATGTTATACTATGTTATATGAAATGAGCATCCTTTAGAATATGGTAATTTTGTGCAAGCCCCAAACTGCCTGTAATCTTTGTCTTTTACCTCTCTAGAATGGGTTTAGTACTTTTATTACATATAAAGATTTAAGTAGTGAAGATGAATAGCAATGTTAAGAGGTTCAAATTATCACAATGCTAGAAGCCTGGACCTACAGTCTATCCCATTCAATGTTTATGGCCTCCCTAAGTGTGCTGAGTGCTAAACAGGGAAGAGAATGGATCTCAGGATGGGCAGTCAGAAAACACACTTTTGTTTACTACCTCTTTGTACCACTGATTGTGAGTGGATGTGATACTTTTTTTTCCATTGCCTTTGCTCTATTCCCATTAGATTGCAGCCACTTTTGAAACTTTCTACTTTGCTCATACCTTCCTGACACTGCAGTGCCCAGAATGAATACATTATTTTAATGCTGGATGCTAGATTTCTGTAGACAGGGCTTGTGCTCTGAGTTGTGCTGACACTGCATAAGGAATCCTAAATTACCTAGACTGCACATTGGTCAGATCTGATGCGAAGAAAGATTTGTGAAGGGTGCTGCAAATGACAGTGATGGAGAGCATCTCTGGGTTTCTCTAATTTTATGTAACTAGCCAAGATTATAGATTTCAATTTTCTCACAGAATGCTGTTCAAATACAACTAAAAATTTGGTGTTGTGTTTGTGAAACTTACTGATGTTGTATCTTATATACCACTAAAATATCTTCCTATCTTGGAAAAAAAGCTACACTGGGAAAACTCAGCGTTTATGTAGTTATAGGGCTAGAAATAAGCAGATCTTGGTGAAGAAAATAGTCTCAAAATAGTGCTGTGTGTTTGGACCTCCAGGAACCAATTGTAGAAACAGAGGAGTAGTATCAATTCATCTCTGCTACTGGTCATCTCTCTTGGCATGTGCAGAGTAGTGCTAGTGCTGAATCCTTTTTTGGAAAGACCAGCAGTTGTGTTCAGTCCTTAAATTACCTAAGGGCAAAGATCTGACTCTTATGTGAAAGACGAGACTAGATCTGAGCTTGTGGTTCTCCAGAACCTACAGCACTACCTCATTCCCCCTCAGCTGTGGTCAAGGCTCAAAGCTGAGCGTAGGCAGTGATTTACTGGTGAGACTTTAGGGCAAACAGCCATGTTCTGACTGGAAACCAATGTCAGAAACAGAGCTGAGGTCTTGCCCCTCACAGAAGCTTGTTAACTGCAGCGTGGTCTGATGCACAGCACTTGTAGGGCTTGGTGGGAGCCAGCAGTCACTGCTGGTCAACAGTCAGCTGCTGGAGGAAGGGTGAGTGTCAGCTGGCCTCTGTGCAAAGCAGAGGATACTGACTGGCTCTTCTTGCCCTAGGAACTCAGCAGGAGCTCAAGACTTCTGCTTTCAGATAGGCAAGCTACCACCAGACAGCCCACTCTTCTGCCTGCAGTTTCCTTGCTATACTTCAGCAGAAGTGGAAAACAAGACCTCTTGGAGAGTTTCTCATGCTCCCTTTGCAGGAATGGTGGGAGCTTCTTGGTTGGCCCCTGTGTTTAAAGTGGAAATATCTGTCATGCTGCTGGGGCCAGGTGTGAGATGTGAGTGGTGTGAGCTGGTAGGTGTTAGCGCGCACAGGACGTCCTCTGCCAAATCTCTGCTCAGTCAGTTCATGGTTATGCTTGTTTGTGTAATTGGAGTCACATGATCAAAAGATCACTTTATTCACTGGGGGAATTTTTGATCACACAGTGCTTTTTTTCTGCCTTAATCACAGACTATATTTGTCCTTTGAGGAGGTTTAATTTGAGTACTTTATTTTGGTAGCTTCTTCACTGTCCCTTTTCATCACAGAGAAGCTATAGTGCTTGCCTGGTTTATAATTGCTTGTCTTCTTCTGATGCTTTTCTTCAGCTTCAGTGGTGGAGAAGCTGTGGGAGTGTAAATCCAGCTGCTTCCCTCCCTCCCCTCCCGTATGGAATACATACTTTCACATATGATCTCCATTTGATAAAAGAAAAACTACTTTTTCAGTTCAAAACACAGCTTTCCCAGGTAAGGACCTGGAGCTTCAAGAGTGTTGCAGATGACCCTGTGTTGCTCAGAGATGAAGGCTTCTACTGTCAGCATCTAAGATACCATGACTTTTTCCATCTCCATCTTAGAGCCATTGTGATTTTATTGCCCTGTATAGGGAGAGTTGCTATTCAGCTTTTCTGAGCTTGAACAAGTGCTCACTGCACTCAGGCTGTGGCCAATTTCTCAGCACTTTCCTTCCTGTTCTCCTGCCTCTTGCCCCTTCTTGCTGGGCCAATGAGCCAGGACTTGCTGGTACTATGATCATTTTGAGCAATGCCTGAACACCAGTCTCATCTAGGAGCCGAGATCTGTCCAGGCTTATTGGTGATGGAAGAAACAAGCTTAGTTACCTGTAACTGGAATTCTCTAGTACTCTAGATATACCGGCTCCAGAGAACTTTCTCCTCTCTGGCTGGTTTCACCTCCAAATCCAGTCTGGGCCAGAGGCCAGCAAATTGATAAAGCAGTTTAAAAAATATGTCATGTAGTGTAGCTGATTTTGGAGACCTCTCCTGCCTTTGTTGAGGGAAAGCAGCCATTAAAAGCCATACATCTTTTGGCAGTGTGCAGAGCCATGCACCATGATGTCATAGTTAATGCTTTTGGATGCAGTATATTCAGAAAGTCAAGTTGTAAGAAGTGTTTGATGCCTTTCGCTGTCTGTTTTGTCATTCAGTAAGTTCTTGCCTACACGAGTTGTGTGCTCTGAGGTAGCTTTTAGAATCTTCTGCCATTATGAACAGCAGATGATGATGATGATGCCTGTTAAGCTCTTTACATTTCTACATGGATGCAGTAAATATTTTCTGTACTGATTATGTCATGTCTTAGAAGGACTTTTTTTTTTTGAGCCAAAGTAAAACATTTTATCAAAGTCTAAAGCATGGAATTTCAGCTTAGCCAGGCTTTCACTTATCCATGCCCTTTTTGTGGTGACTTTCTGAGGAGCCATGACCAAATCAAGCCTTTGATTTTAGCAGGTGCTCATCATTGTGGCTTCTGTTGCCTTGCTGTCTGATTTCTTCATGAATTGAAATGGCTAAACACAAACATTTCCATCTGCAGCCATTTCTTTGCACTTACAACTCTGGATCTCCAAACACAGGCCAGAGTTTACTTGAATGACGATTCTCATAGGGAAATATTTTTATAGCCATACATTCTTTTACAGGTGATTAAGCAGAAGCAGGAGGAGTCAGGGGAGTCAGGCTTATGTCAGTATAAATCCAGAATTTAGATCCTCAGAAGTTCTGTTGAGCTGTCACAATTGTTTCCAAAGCTGATGTGAGAGAGTTTTGCATTGCTGAAGATTTTCTGCTGGAAATACATCTTGGCATGGCCAAGTTGCTAAGTTTCCCTCACTGGCATTCTCAGACCATGACTGTCAGTCAGGCCCAGATACATCTTGGCCTCTTTTTGCAGAGAATTGTGATGCTCAGAAGGTGGGCTCAGGGTCCTTTTTGCCTCCCTGGGGAAGGGCCTGGCTAGGAAGCACTGTCTGCTTGCACTTGCCCTTGCTCTGCCCAGCTGATTTTGATTTTGTTATGTTTGTGCAAAGTGGAACAGCCCTGAAGGGAGCACAGTGTGCACCCCACACAGAGGTGGGTTTTGCACATGGGCAACTCCACTCTGGAGGGCAGTGGGAGTTACTGCCTCCATTGGAGTGTGTGACTGAAATGAAATTGCTGCCATCTTGGAGGAGGCCTTCAGCCACCTAGATGTCACGTGAAAGGGATCAGCATTCCCTTTTCCTTTGTCCTGAGATGGTGCTTTGAAAGAAAGGGCCCCCGTTTATCAAAAATGAGGCTTGTTTTCTGAAAGACACAGCTTAGGCACCTGTGATATGGGAGGATTGGAAAAAGATGTCTCCCTCCAGCTCCTAGTGATGTGTCTGCACCCCAGCTATGCTTCATCCCTCTCTTCTCGATATTTCCTAAGGGGTCCAATTCCAAGGCGTGATTGCTGCGCTATGCAGAAGCCTCTCTCCCTAGTTCATGGCCATCAGTTTTAGTGTGGAAGCTGGTACTGCAGTTCAGGCCCAATGCTACCACACTCCATGCTCATTAAGGCTGCAGCCTGGTGTGCAACCAGAGCTTTTGAACTCAGGTCAGTGCTGAGTTGAGGCAAGTGGCACGCTCAGAGCTGCTCTTTCCATATGTGGCTTTTTCTCTCCACAAAGAAATATGTTCCTTGAAATGAGCTACTCTGGGCAAATCTTTGTAGCAGCAGGGACGTAACTGAGATAGAGGGTTTGACCTACTGCAGTAAAGTGAACAGAGTTTGACTTTATGAAAAGTTCACAACAGAGATATATTACTGATTTCACTGAAAATGAAAGTATTCTGGCTGAGCTTTTTATCGTAGGGTGTCATCTGCACTTATGTAGTGTTTCACTGGATGATATCACATGTTACTGAAGGAATGAGGCAGTAACTTCGGTTTTGTAGTTGGCAGGACCATAGTCTTCAAAGCCTCTGAGGTAGTTTTTGGCCCTTTTCCTTCCCCAGGTCTCTTGTGAAGTGTTCTGTCATCTTGGAACTTAATATTGCCAGCTGGAAAGATGCCAGGGTCAATCCTGAAGAACTCTAATTTCTAAACCTCTTATTTTTTTTTGAGTCACAGTCCCACCAGCCACTTCCCTGGGACTTCTGCCTGGAGTAGATCACATGAGAATGTGTTTTACTGTCGTTAGAATTGCTCGGCATGAAAGCTTACTAAGGAATACTTATACTAAAAATCGCTCAGACAGTCCTCTTGTATTGCCATTTAGATCTATCATTCTGATTGATCACTGTGTGGTTGGCTAATATTGAGCCTAATTTAACCCTACACACTCACGCATCCATCTATTCTGTCTATTGTACCTGACATTCTACAAATTACTTACTCATGCAAATGACGACCTAAGGCAACCTTTTATGATATTCGTGTTTAATTATACAAATGGTTTTTGATAAATAAGATTATACATCCTTCCATATGTTTATTCACTCCTTGATGAAAGCAAAATTTAATTTTCATGCAGATTTGTTGAAGACTGTGTTTAATAAGTGCTGAGTTTTATGTAGTCTGCAGATCACTCCGGTTTTGGGAAGCTGACAAAATCAGTAGGTATACTTCACAGAGACATGTGGGTTTTAATCAGGCCTCATTCAAGCTGCTAAATTTTGAAATCGTGGAATTGAATTGGTTGCCTTAGTGTTCACGCAATAAAGTGATTGTTGTTGGGGAAATAAATTAGAGATGCTGATTTAACCATACTTTTCAATGGGCTTTGTTTATATTATGGGTTACTGAAAACATTGCCAAATGATGGCTACAGAAATATTTTTGAGAGAGAGATGTCCCTGTAAAAATTTCAAGTTATTCAAAGTAGCTAGAATTTGTCTAGTGCAATTCAGTCGAGGTGAACATAACTAGATGTCAGACAGTGCCAGGGTGAACTGACTGGGGCGGCTTGCACGCGTGAAGGAAATGTGAAGAAGGGAGATGAATGGCAGGACTGGATGTCAGTATTTTTGTTCAGATTTGTTTGCAAATGTTATCAGTGTTGATCCTCTTTGCATGGCACAACAAAGGCAGCGGTGAGAACTCAGGTAAGTAGGAGATACATGAATACACGCATCCCGAGGCAAGAAATCTACTTCTTAATGTAATTTTTTTTCTATTAGGAAGTCAAGGGATCAGTGCAGGTACTGGGCTGCAGACAAGGGACATTTTGCACAGTTGTCATTATACTGTGTCTTTCTTACCAGAATTAAAGCTGCATTAGCAGACTAGAGAACTGTGGAGGTTTTGTAGGCTTGAGTCCTTCACTGACAGTCTCTCTGTTTCTGTATGCCAAAGGTGTGGTCAGTTAACTCAGCGGGCCGGACACCGAGCGGCTGGACGCGCTGCCGGACAGGGCCTGCTCCTCCCGAGGGCCTGGCAGCTCCCCTGTTCCACACAGTGGCATCCACAGTGGCCGTAGTGAACATCAACCCTCCTCTTAAGCCAAACGGGGTGGTCAGTATCTACAGGCTGTTTTCTAATGACACTCGAGGGACCGAGGTGGTGGTAAGTATTGCCAAAATTATTTATGTACTTCCATTTTAACTTGTGTATTCTAGCATTAGCTAGTTCTTACTAACAGCGTCTGCTCTCCCTTTGTTGCCTGCTCTGCAATGCTCTCTTCTGGCCAAAGAGGGTCCTACACTTTCTCACAGCTAAATGTGCTTCTCAAGGAATTAACTTCAGCATTCAAACCTTTCTCACTTGGTAATGTGCTGTGACAATGTGATGAGAATCAACGGTGTTGTTTTGGGGATGGCTAACTGTCCAAATGAAATACTTCCAGACAGCCCCTGCCAGTCCAAATGGTGCAGGTGGAAACTGGAGCCAGCAGGAAATGGTCGTGTGTTTTGAATAGCCTACAGGTTTGAAGCTCCTAAGAAAATGCTTTAAGTGAGTTACCCTTCAAATATTTCTTGTTAGTGAGAAGTACTGCATGGCAAAGCACTAAGGAATAGTGCAAGTAGAAAGATAACATCTGTGTTCTGTGTCTCAGTCTAGGTCGCCTTAAAAGATGTTCTTAATGGTGACATCTTTGGTGCAAATCTTAGCTATTCAATCAAATCTCAGTGAACTGATATGCTGGGCAATACCTCATTTTGGTATCTGTGCCAAGTAGAGGGTTCCAAGCCTCAAATGTGGAATCATTTTCATCTCCAGCTTGGACATTGCTGTGTCAAAGAGGCCCATAAGACAGACTGAGGAGGGTTCCATGTGATCCTCAAATGTTTCCTCCGTTTTAACTGTGTCTAGCTTGTGGGTTCCCATTCTCTAGGTTGGGCACTTGGGAAGCAAGAAAGAGTAGACTTATGTATGTCCATGGTAACAGATCGATATTATTTCTTCTGTGTTTGCCCAAGAAGGCTCAACAAATGTGAGGAGACTACAGCAACGCAGACGATGCTTTTGTAGGGTTGAGATGCAGCTGTGATTTTCCCTTGAGACTGAATCCATTAGGTGTTCAGGCATGACTGGACTCAGCTAAGCTAGGAAACCTGCAGGGTTTAGAGTTTTAAAACTGGGAGATGTGAGGAAAGACTAAGGCTGTGCAAGTTGCCTGGAGCAGTTACCACCACATCAGTGCAAAATACTGGAATACCTTTCATCTGTAACATTATCTGTCTGAAGCAAGTATTGAGACTTTTTCCCCTCGTATCATCTTTCTCAGCTTGGAAGTGTTGGGGACACCTTCTCAGGTCATCAAGCCTGCCCACGAGTTTAAGCTGCCTACTGATTGCGCATTACGCATTTATTCCTCCATGCATTTATACCTCCCAGTGCAATTGGCTGTGTCCATGTCTGATTCAGCTAGTTCATCTCCCTGGTGTCCATGTGGTCTTCCATCTCCATCCTGTCACACCTGCCATGCTGCTGTCTGATCTCTAGCACTGGCATCAGGCAATATCAAATGCTTTTCTTTTCTTGCTTCACTCATTCCTTCCTATTTTCCGCTGTACTCTGCTAAGTCACATGGCGCTCTGTGGGAGCAGCTGTTGCCCCCGTTGGTGTTTTCTACATATGTTGATTATTTTGGTTTAATAAACTGTATCCACAAATGACTACAGCAAAAAGGTGAAGTGGCTGTTCCTCCAAGCAGTTTAGAAATAAGTTTCCTTTGCCAGAACTGCCAAATTTCCCATGGTATGTGTAGAAGAGTTGCCTATCAAACAGAATTGCCCAGGACCATAGCCATTTCAGCATGGAGCAGCAATGCGTCAGCCCTCTGCTCAGAGGTTCCTGCTGGAGTGCCCACTATCCCATTAGGCAAATCGACCCACCAGACACATGCCTATCACTCTGTGTAGTGCTGGCTCCAGTATCCAAGCCAAGGAAGCTTGTGAGATATGCATGGGCACTTGCTAACACACTTACCATGCGGCTTTTTTCCACATTCATTTCTTTTTGTTTCAGTACCACTTAGCCCAGTGTTTCTCCTTAAAGGTCTGCAGTTTCTCTGTCCCTGAGAATGACATGTACAAGTTGATATACAGAGTTTACAGCTCAACTCAAGAAGTCTATGGGGCCGCTGATGGCGCGGTCTTTTCTTTCGAACAGTGCCCTTTAACTTTGTAATAATGGGAGGAAAATGACTGCAGAGGTCCCAGTGCACAGCAGCTGCATTAATGTCAGACTTAAAGGACATGCAGAACCTTGTGCTCATTGTCTTCTGGAGTTAATTTACCCTGATAACTCTTATTTAGTACTTGTGGTGCTTGACCCTGTGACAAGTTCCCCCTTAATTTTTACAGCTGTCAGAAGGGACTGCCACCCAGCAGACAATACATGGGCTAAAACCTTTTACCACGTATTCCATTGGTGTGGAGGCCTGCACCTGTTTCAGCTGTTGCAGCAAAGGACCTACGGCCCAAGTCACCACACAGCCAGCTCCCCCCTCTGAGCAGCCGCCTCCCCAGATACGTGCCGTGACCTCCAGGAATGCCTCTTTCCAGTGGAGCGCCCCTCAGTCACCCAATGGCATTGTCACCAGGTGGGAGCTGCAACCCAGCCGAATTTCAGCCAGCTAGGGGAGGTGGCACAGCAACCTTCCTGGATGTAAATTGTAATCATGTGGCTGAGAGCTCTGGATGGTTGGAATAGCCATGTTCGTGCTTCCTGGTGTGGGTGGTGATATCTCACGTGGCCTAAATAGCATCCAGGAGGTGTTTATGTGAATCAGTTGCTTTTCTCCTGAGCAGGATATTGAGATTGATGAAGGTGGAGAGGATGCTGGGAGTGGAGGTCATTGTCTAACAGCTGTGGTTGCACAGTGTGAGTGGTGAGATCAATTGTCTGCAAGAGGCAGCTGTATCTTGTGGTTAGTAAGGCCGCTAGCTAATCCGCGGAACTGTTGATCTCTTTTAAGGCACCAGTAGTTTCATTTTGAGTGTGGCTGACAACCACAGTTTTTCATAGATATCTTACAGCTGGGGCCAAAGTCTCCAAGAGAAAATCTAGTAGCAGGTTCAGTATTCTGTCTGGTAGCCAGACATACAGCAATCAGGATGAAATGGTTGGTTGGTTGGAATGAAACGATCATGTTATGTTATCAAAGCTCTTGATTAATCAAAATCTCCACTTTCTTCTCAGCTATGAGCTCCATGTGTATATGGCTTGTCCTCTGAACCTGCAGCCAGCAGTAAAGGCTTGCAGCCCTGGCCCAACTGAGGTGAAGTATACAGGAAATGGACAGAGTGCCAACGTATCCAACCTCGAGCCTTACACAACCTACAACCTGCGAGTTGTGTCTTACAACTCCATGGGCAGCAGCGCCTCAGAGTGGGTTGGTTTCACTACAGAAAAGGAGCGTGAGTATGAGATCAGAAATTTCTGCTTCTGCTGCATGGGGCAGAGATCTGTTGATTCTCTTCAAGAATAATCCCACTGTCCTAATTCATGCCACACTTCTGCCAGGTTCATTAAAGTTTTCCTTGGGTTTCACCTGAATGTTTGGATCCTTGCTGATAGTGAAGTAGTAAGTTTATTGCTAACCAGCCGCAACAAGGCAGTACTTCAAATTCATGTGGTGGTGCATTGGACTTGCTAAGTCATGGCTTGAATGATTGTGCACCTGGTGAAAGGACACAGCCAGCCCTGGGAGCACAGATGAAAGCAATTCACCTGTGTGACTGGAAGGGGTTGAACCAGGTTCTCCCAAAGCCTCATTTAAGGGCTGGCTGCCATAAGGTAAGGATCTGTACATGGAGATCCCTCCTTTTGGAGTATTGGGGGAGTCTTGATCCCTGGGAACGGTAAGCAAATCTTTCTTTAACTGGATTGTGACCATCACTCTTTTCTTTGAGTGATTTAAAGCTGGTTGTCTTCCACTGGTCTGCATGGAAATAAAATGTGCAGGACTTGTGCCTACAGCCAGAACAGATTTTACCATCAAAACTGAATTTCTAGTAGTCTAATATGAGCTTTTATTGAAAAGATCTATAGCGCTGTAGCCAGTCATTCTGTAACAGGTGAGAGGAGCGTTTCACCTCAGCCTGCCAGGACTAGGCAAACAGAATCTTAACTTTTTCTCACCTAGTCTGGGTGTCAGGATTTCAGAATCCCTTTTATAGAAATGTCATTTAAATCTGTAGGTACTTCTGCTGAGTAGTTTGTAAAAAATATATCATCTACTACATTGCGTGGATTCTTATCTAAAAGTCTGGGGTAAAACAGCCCCAGATTTTCTTTAATGTGACCACAATAATAAAGAAGACTTTGTAGCTGTTTTATTAAATTGCAAGTTGAAAGCTGTAATGTGATGATGAACTTCAAAATGGAGGAAAGAGGTGAGATGTACAGAACAAAATTGTTTAACAGCCACTTTCAACCCCCTGTCCACTGGGTCTGCAGCCTTCATTTTTCAGTCTGCCTTTCTTGCCTTCCTGAACTTACACTGGATCTCCTGAGTCACTCTGAAAGTCTCCTTCCTCTTGCCTGGAAGGCTTGGTTTAGTGAAAGCGGGCAATTAGAGGCGAAGTGCAGCTGGACAAGCACCTTCCTTAAGAACAAACCCCACCTGGTGAGCAGGTGGTTTAATGACAAAGTCATCAGAAAAGACCACCTCAAACTTAAATGGAGTCTTTTGTCAGCAAGCTGTTGAGCTTAACTGAAGAAAACTTCCCCCCTGAAGTGAGTTCTGTTTCTTTTCTGCCTGCTGCTGCTTTTATTATGTATGTGCATGTATTAGAAAATCTTGGGCAATTTCTCCAGGCTTACGAAAGAGTCCTTTCCTTAACCAGTTTGGTTGCTGGAGCCAGGCGTGCTGCAGCTGGACTTGCACAACCTCCTGTTTCTCCCTGTAACGCACCTTGAGTTGGGATTTAATCTGTGTAGTTTTAGTGCTATACCACAAAGGCAAAGGAGGGGAGTTGTAGGTCTTTATTTTAAAGATATGAGATATTTCTGCTTTCTCGTTGTAGAAAGGCTGGCTTGCTTCTACAACTTCCTCTTTTCTCCTTCTATATATCTGCTCCTATAAATGAATAGGAGGCAGCTAAAGTGTGTGTGAATGAGCTTGAATCATTCAGAGCCTCTTTTTCTCTGCTGTATAATTCTGCCATGGCTGTTGCCTTGAAATGAGCTGTTCTCCTTTTGCAGCACCTCGGTATATGGCTCCATTCTCAGTTGTTAGCAATTTATCAACCATCCACGTAGACTGGAGTCACACTTTCGTACTGAACGGACGCCTGAAGGAGTATGCGTTAACTGAGAGTGGGCAGCGCATCTACAGTGGCTTTGACACCGAGTTGTATTTGCCAAGGACATCTGATAAAAGTCAGTTTCAATTTCCCATGTTTTCCTCCCTGTAAAAGACCGTTGAGCTAAATTAATATTGTTAATATTATTGCTAAATCTGAGGAATAAGTCTTACTGGGAGTCCCACACTAAGAGCACAGGAGCTACCGCTTTTCTTTGTAGATGGAAGAATGAAAAGGAGTCTAAGCAGCAGCTCTGGCAAAGCTGTGATCTCCCTCTAAATACTTGTTGAATACTATAGCCAAATTCATTGAACTGCATCCAAGCAGATGCTTGAAATAAAAATTCTTGGAGCTAATAACCATTTTACCAGACTGGGTGAGCCTGCTTTGGTTCACTGTGAGGGCTGAGCTTTACCAAATCCTGGAGCTGCATTGTGATTCTGTTCTTTAAGGCTGTGCTCTAGAAAAAAAAAACACATGGAAATGAGCTTCACAAAAGGCTGGAGCCTGACTGTGAGTAAGTCAGTAGCTTTTGGAATTGGCCTTGCTTTGAAATGGAGTTTCTCTTTCAGAAACTTGCAATAGTTAAAATAAAACTAATCCTGTCAACAGAGGAAAAATGAAAACAAAAAAGAAAGAGGAATTCTGTTTTTTAAGAGTTTTTCTTTGTATGTTAAAGGGAGTTGTCATTTATTTTTTACTTTCCTGGTTACTGTTATGATGCTAATATTTCCTATTAGCCGTGAACAAATGGCACAAAGAATTTGGGGCACAATGATGATTAAATTGAAAGTTGCTGGTTACATACAATTGAAAAAGGAGGAACTGGGGTTGAAAGAGGAATGTAATTTGTAGCAATGTCATAGTGATGGTTACCCTATGTTCTGCCATAGTTAATGGTTTCAAAGTTGAAAACTCGTATAAGGAATTATGAGGCTCTAATCTTGGACTCAAGTAGCTTGTGTTTGGCAATGTGCTATGCTCGCTTGGTTGTTCTGAGCTGGAAATGTCTGGCTGGTTAACGGTGAAAAAGCAGCACCTACAGAATTCTGATTTCTCCTTTTTGCTCAGCTTTTCTGTTTCAAGTAACGTGCATCACCGATGAAGGGAGTGCCATGACACCAGTCATCAAGTACAGTGCTGCTGATGGACTTGGTAATTACATGAAGAAATTACCTATCACCTACTGATTTTATCTGCTCGTGGTAAAAATCTGATATGCAGTAGATAGAGTGGAATCTGACTGAGGCATCTGTAGTTCCTTAATGCTGTAGGGTTTAAGGTGTGTAGGTGATGTGCCTTTTTCCCATGAATGGATTTCCATTTCTTTCCATGATCAGCTTCCGATCTTTTCTAAAACTTTGAGATTTATTTTTATAATTCTATCTTAGATAGGGGTTTTTGGTCCAAAATATGTTTTCTTTTTTTTCCTGAATATTCTCTGCTTTCTTCAAGATTTTTAGCTCAAAATTAAGATGAACTTGAATTCTAATCCTGACTCTCCCATTTCTCCTCAGTTGGACAATGAAAATAGACATCTTCTCCCTGCATGCTACTCACACCAGAAAGTCTTCCCTGCACCCACCATTACATATGCCTTTTGATCATCCTGCCTGTTACAGTCTGCAGTTCCAACTAGGATGTCTTTCCCTGACCAGTTTATGAGAATTTCATGAGATTTCTCCAGACCCTTGCTTTATAGATCCTTTACCTGTTTTGTAAAGATAACAGGTTTAGTGTAATGAAATCCTAGTACAGGTGTTGTCCACTAGTAGATGCCTACAACTAAAATGTTTGAGTTTCCTTTTTGCTTTGTTTTCTAGGATGAAAAGTTAAGTCAAACTATTTCTAACTGACATTGCTTTTAATTAATTTATTGTGCGAGTTAGCGTTTTGTTTGGCTTCTTATAATAGATCACCCTTCTCTTTGTAATTACTCTTTATACTGTGTATTACTCTTTATACATCCCTTCATGCTCTCAGACATTGTCCTGTAGAATTTCAGGCAAGGCTCTGTTAAAAGCATTATGAAGTATACCCATATCCATCACCTTCATTTATTCTTTTGACCACTGGTTGTACCCTGCATCTACTACAAATTGGATCAGCACCACAGGCATCTTGCAGTGGAGACTTGGAAGTGAAGGTGATGGAAATTCCTTAGCAAAGAGCTGCGATACGCATGTAGGATTGCAAATAAATAACCAAGCAATTCTCAGTTCTGTCACAGAGATTTCTGATGCTTGTGTTGTACGTAAGTAGGGCCAAGTGGCTGTTTATTTCTAACAGGCAGGGGAAGGAGGAATGAAGTGTTTCATGTTGTATTTTGTTTCTTTTGTATTAATTTATCATTCATGTTCAGTCTTCCTCCCACTCTTTTTAACTGCACAGGCATGCTGCTACAGGCATTGTGGTATAGAGAATGTCCTCTGTCCGTACCTCTGAAATTACTATAGTCATTTCCACTCTTCAAGGTTACTTGGAGAACCTTTTTGTTTTTTTTCCTCACATTCCACCTCCACCGCCTCCTTTCTCAGGAGCTGCTGATGCAGTGGTGATTTCCAGCCTGAGCAGCAATGCCAGAACTTTAAGCAGGGTCTCTTGAGGGTAGTAAGCTTTTTATTATAGCCCGCCAGCATATTGAACCATTATGCCACCTTGAACATAAGTGCAAATAAGCACATGACGACAAAATGACTTAAATTTCTGCCTAATTTATTAGAGGCGAAAGGGATAGCATATTGTTAAATGACTTTCTGAAATAACATTCCCTTTCTTCCCTGTTCCCTCTTGCTCTTTACAGGTCTGATCTTGACAACACCTGGAGAGAAGGACAAAGCAGAGTCCAAAAGTGTAAAATTCTACAATGAGCTGTGGTTTGCAGTTTTGATGGTAGTTCTAGGTTTGATCCTCTTGGCTATTCTTCTCTCCTTAATTCTTCAAAGGAAAGTCCGCAAGCAACCCTATGCACGAGACAGACCTCCTTTAGTTCCACTCCAGAAAAGAACGTCGCCAATGAGTGTATATTCAACAGGTGAAACACATCCGGTAGGTTGGGCAAAACACAATTACTTGTATCCATTCTGTTATGTGTCTGTCTGCCCTTTGCAGATTTCCTTTGTCCTTCCACTACTTTTTTGCACTCCTAGTTCCCAGCTGAATGCTGATCAGTGTAGGTACACCAGGCAGCCCTTTTCCTAAGAAGGCACAGAGAGACAGGGTGCAGGCACTTAGTCCAAAAACAACACCGTAGCAGCTGGTCGGTAGGCCCTGACATTTCTGGACCTGAAATGCTGCTGATGCCTTACAAAAAACTGTAGATCTGTAGTCAGAGAAAATCCAAAGCCATTGATGGCACCTGATGTTAGCTGGCATCTGCAGTAGAGCCTTTGTATCTTGAGAAAGGGTAAGCAATAAAATGTGCTTCTCAGAGGAATGCATCATATGGTCCCGACTGTCTGTTGTGAAAGGTTAGCCAGGATCAATCTGACAGTCTTTTGTCAGGTAACCATGAGTCGCTCTTGCAAAAGCAGGACTTAGGGACGGGCTCTACTTCTTTCTAGTTATCAGCACCCAGCTGGAATGCTACAGAACAAGCTGCCAGGAAGGTCTGGGGAGAGTGAGTGCAACCAGAGAGAAGCTAGGAACCTTAACAAAGTGTATGTGAGTCTGCGCATATAAAGCCACACTGGGACTGTCAAGGGGCAGGAGGAGGGCTGCTGAGGAGTGATAAAGTGGAAGGCTTAGTGTTGGTTTTATTGTGATATCTTGAGTTCTGTAAAAACCCAGATAAAGAACATATTCCATCATGTAGCAGAGTAGCTGTGTTATCCTAACCATTTGCAAAAAAGCGAAACAGAGGAATGTGGAAAATTTTACAAGACTAAAAGTTAGTTAGAACTTCTTCCCAGGCGCAGGCTCCAAGGCTATTCTTGTCACATCTCCGCTTCTTTTCCTGTGACTCCAGCATCCTTCACGCATTCTGTTCTTCTTTGTCTTGGTGCCAAGAAGCTGCATCTGTGCCTCAGTGAAGCAGCTCTTGGAAACAATGGGATTTCCAGTGTGCCCCTTCTCCTGGCAAAGGCTGAGAGCATAAGAAGCTTCTTCTATTGGTCTTATGGTTTTGATTACACTTCTACAGCCTGTTATATTGTGTTATCCCTCTTGACTTATGATGTCCTTGCTGCTGGCATGCCTATATGGTTCCATACTATGTTCCTAGCCTTTTTTCTTTTTTTTTTATCTCCAAAAGTTTGTGGAGTTAATAGGAGAAAAAAAAACCAAAACACTGTGCTGTGCACCAATTGAAGAATTAGTACACAGCTACATTGAAGTGGCAAAATTGCTTCTTTTACAATTGCTATTGACATCATGCAGCAAGCAATACTGGCTGCCTACACGGTAGCTGATGCCCAGTTGAAGTTAAATCATGGTGCGTATTTGCCAGTTCTCCACTCCTACATCCTGTTATGCTATCTCCCCAACCTGAGCTGTAACTAATTCACAGCCTTGTGTAAGGAACAGATTGTACCTGTGCTGCACCTTACCCTGCCCTAAAGCTTCTCCCCCCTCTCTTTTATCTCAGTTTGAGACTATTGCTGATGCATCTGATTCATCAAGCAGTATCACTCTCAAAAGTTACAGGATGCGTTCCGAGGTAGAGTTGTTAGCATGCAGTGTTGCAAAATGTGTGATGTGGCAGATGACCCTAAGAGCATGCAGAAAGGCAGCTTTAATTACAGTGCATGTTTTTTTTCTGGTGAGTGGAAGCCATTTTCCTAGTCATGGTAACTGTGTATAACTGAGCCAAAGGAAGTAAGTAATTAAAAGACTGCTTAATGCCCTTACTGTGTGACTGCATTGTCATTCTGGTAGACAAAAATCTTTGGACCTGTTTGTTGGCTAATGAAGGATAAAAAATCTGGAGGGGGGAAAAAAGGACAGTCCTTCAGAGAGTTGGGCCTTTTTTGCTTTTCAATAATATGATTGACAAGGGGGAAAGATTCCTTTTTTTATTTTCCCTTCTGTGCCTATCTGTGTATCATTATTGAGGCATGGACTTCCTTGTTCTCTTACACTACTCTTCTGTTTTGCTTAATGTGTTTGAGGATGATGCCCTGTACATTGGATTTACTGGTTTGCTGCTTCCTCCTAGGGGCTAGCAGATACAAAAATTCCAGGAGTTGGTTCTCCCACAAGTAACCGTGGTATCCATAATGCTTCTGGGAGACGGAGACCAAGTCAGAGCCAACTAAATCGCACATATTCCCAAGCCTCTCTTCATCGTAGTGTCAGCCAGCTGCTTGACATCTATGACAAGAAGTCTTTTGTTGATGAATTTCCTTGGGATACCATTATTCGTAATCATCGCGCTGGTGGTCGTGGCTTGGTAAGGACTCCTTCTGTCATGGTGTTGTGCATCAGCTGTTAGTGATTTTTAGAATTATGTTAAAATCATGAAAAATGTCCAAATAGCAAAGGATCAAGAAGGATTTCAAAAGATGATGTAGGAAGAGCTGGCCAAATTCCTTGCTGGTCATCACATACTGCTCTAACAGGATGCAAAGAGTCTTCATATCTGGCCAGTGCTTCTGTTGAACCAATAACTGCATGGCCTATCAGCAATATGCATTTTGAACCAATCTATTCTGTTTGGCCAACTCACTCAAAGGCGTTTCTCTCCACCCATTTCAGCAAGTATGTAAGAGGAGGAAGGTAGACCAAAAGGCTTCACGCTCTGTCCACATGGGGCTAAAAGGAGTCCGGGGGTAGTGGGCGTAGCAGCTGGAGGCATGCCCTGCTATGCGGGTGTTGTTTCCATTGCTGCACTACCTGCTAAGGTTTAACAACTTCGTGATACTTAGCTCCCTGTAGAACTGGTTTACAGCATGGTCCAATAACCTTCAGAACGGGCAGAAGGTAGGAGCAAGGGAATTCAAACTTCTCACTTTCGGTGGCCAACCACCATGACAATCTGAGCTCAGCTCCCTTTTAAATTCAAAAATACAAAACTGGGCTTTTCTATTGATGCTTTCTCTACATTGCTTTAGATTTCCCTAAATCTAACTAACTGCCTCTGTTGGTGTGGTGCTCAGCTACTCTGCAAAAAAAAAAAAACAACCTGCAAGGCTTTTAACTCATTTTGGGGGATGAATATACTGAACGGTGTGAGAACACCATTACAGATAGTTGCAGAACACTGCTAATATAGTCCTTAAGATATAGAAACAGAGTTTATATGTCAAAGTGTGTCAAAACAAGTGACTGAGAGGTCATGACAAAGGGTTTTAGTAACTGTGGTTGTAGCAGGCCTGGGGCCAGGGGCTAGTGCAGTTCCACAGTGCTCCACTTTAGGGCTAGTTATTTTTAAAATTATCTGGATTCAGGACTAAATAAATTCAGAGAGTATAGTAAATAGGGAAAAGCTTTAAATAAGGGGCCTTGTAAAGAGAGTTTAACAAATTAAAGACTGGGTAGGTCATAGAAGCTGAACAAGAGCAAGTAAGTGAAGGATTTTGCATGTGTACAGGCTCAGGGGGTGAGAGGCTGGGGAGAAGCCCTGCAGTAGAGCATGAGTTAGAAGTGTCCCCTCGCAGCCAAAAGGGCCAACTGTACCTTCATGGATCCTTCTGGGTCCCTTTCAGCTCAGGATATGATAGGGTAGGTTCCCTATTACTGTAATAAACACTAATTTCCTTCACTGTCATCAAGATGGGAGGTGTATTTCAAAACCTGTTATTAACCATGAAAATCTAGTGTTGGAGTAAGGTGCATGAGTGCTTTTGGATCTTAGTTCATGCTCGGAGAAAGGGAAAAAACATACAGAAAAGTAGAAATGCACTTACCTAGTCTGTTTCACAATCATTTTGGGAAGTAAGAATTGAAGGAATAGGATTCCATTTTGTAAGCTTAAGATGTACCTCACAATTGTTTTTGTTTTCTTTTACTTTCCTTACAGTACGGTGATGAAGAAGATCTTGTCAATGTCATCAAAGGCTTCAGCACAGTCACCAAAGAGCACACGACCTTCACTGACACCCACCTCTGAACACCATAGCCACCCTCTCTAGAAAACAGAAAGTGGGTAACTTGCCAAAAGCAGCCTGCATAGACCTGGGGATACGGTTGCAGTTTCCATATCTCATGCCCACTATTTAAGAGATAGATTAAAAATGTGTTGTGGGAGGTGGGGGGGGGTTAGTTTAACTTTTTTTCCATAAAAATTGTGTGTTAGCACTGATGTTTCAGAAAGGTAAAAAGGAGTACAGTTGGAAAATCCAAAGTTATACAGTAGTACAGGACAATGAAGACAGAGGCTCTCATCCTCATCTCTCATCCAGCTTTCACAGCTGAGGAGCATTTGGGGGTGAAGGGAGGTAAGGAAGATGTTTTACCTTTCTAAAACACAGCATATGGCTGAAAGGAGCCTTCCCAGCAGGATAGCCATGTCTCTTCTTGGCCTGACAAAGCTCCATCACAAATCTGTGTTCATGCATCATCAAATAAACAAACAGCAAATGGAGTAATTAATATGGAGTTGCTTTATGCTATGCATCCTCTCCCTCCTTCTTCCATGACCCTCTGTCTCAAGTAAAAAAAAAAAAAAAAGTCATAAATTAATACTCAACTCCACGCAGACTTCTTCCCTTCTTCTAAGGTAGAGGATAGGAGAGGAGGTTTTGTATTAAACATTTGCTGTCACAGCTTTCCCTTCTGCTTATGTATTACTAATCTACATGCAATATAATTTGTTCACCACCCACAGCAAACGCAGTAGCAAACATCAAGCAGCCAGCAAAACACAGGTAGGAAATAACATGTCAAAGCACTTGTAATTGAGAATTATTACCCCATGACAGTAGACCTACTCCCATATTCATCTCTGTCCTCTTTCCTGAGGAAGTGACAAGGAAGCTCTCAAGAGACTGCCAGTTCGGTGTATTTTGCCAAGCGTATTTTTATGCATGCTCTCAGTCACAATCAGCAAAACCCATCATCTGATACCATACATTTTCAGAAAGCAGGAGCAACATTTTTCTGACAATTTATTAGGACAAAGAGGCAATATAATATGCTGTTTTAAATAGCTTCCTCCTTTACCTGGACAATACGTTTCAGCCTTCAGACAGCAGCATACAGAGCAAGGATCCCACTCCTAAAACAAGACTACAGAGGCAGCCCTGCGCATTAGGCAGAATCCAGGCCATGACAGCAGCAGCTCTGCAGACCTATGCATGGCTGTGGCTAAAAGGAGTCTTCCACCAGTCAACCAAATATTTCTCTAGCACCCTCCCTCCCCCTTCCAACATTACCACAACATCGCACATGCCTGACCATGTTTACGCAAGAATGCACAACAACATTTTGAACCAAGTACCGCACTACATTTTTGGAGCGTTACATAAAGCCACATAGTGATGTCAACAACTCTTCCAGTGTTTGGCAGCAGCCAGGTACTTCCTCTTAACCTGCCTCCTCACAATTTTCATTCTGGTTATTGGAACAAAATCCCATTCAAGAAGAAACCTACAACATGCAGTGTTACATTTGCTAGCAGCCAGAGGACACCTCCACCTCATCTTTGCCACCAGTCACATTTTCACAACCCATAGTCTTGGCAAGATGAATCGTTCTTCCGGTGACGGGGTGAAGCAGCTGTCTTTGTAGGTGATGGAGAAGCTGCACCAGGTAACTCAGGCCCACCTTCAGCAAGCACTGGTGCAGAAACCAGATGAGGCACTTTCTTCCTCCCCAGGAAACCAGCTCCTTCAAACCCTGTTTTCTTTTTACTTTCTGCTTTGGCTTCACCCTCCTCTTCTGGGCCTCGTCTTTTGAGATCCAGAGAACTCTCTGGCAGCCTGTGAGCCTCTGTACCAGAACATCCACCTGCATCTGTCAGACCTGTGCCTCGCACTTCAAGTGGTGTTGTCAAGAATGCCTTCTTCTCAGCTGCACTGGCCTCAGCTGTCGACTTCCTGGCCTCTGTCTGGCTTGAATTCCCATTTACAGGGGCTGCCTTTTCGACTGGGCTTTTGCTGGATAAGTTGAAAGCCTGGAAGTCCCGGTAACTGTGAAAGCTCTCCGTCCGCCTTGCTCTTGCCAACAAGGGGCTTTCTCTGTATGGCCGCACAGAACCATATGTAGCAGTTTCATGGATAGTTTCATGGTGTTGCAGTTGGAGGCTTCCAAAAAAAAAAAAAAAAAACAAAACCAACAAGAAAACAGTATAGGAACACTGACAATAACAGCCAGTTCTCCTGCACGTTCTGCTCCCCCTTCTACCAGGGTAGCAATGTACTCATCTCAATTCCCACACAACAGTTTCCAGATCACTTAGTACTGTATGAGAACACGAAGTATCATGCACACACACAAACCAACATACCAAGAGGCGCATGCGTAGTTTACAATACTTACTTATAGCATGGGTTCATGCAGCATTTAGGTCACCCAACCTGTCCTCACCTACCCGAAGGATAAAACCTTTGGTGGCTGGTGCCACCCTATGACCTACCTGGAATTAGACTCCCGCAGCCGGTTTGGCTGAACTACTGAGGTAGCAGGACTAATGTTGGGTGTGGCACAGCGAGATGTACTCAAGTCACACTGGTCAAGCAACTTCAGCAGCTCTTCCTCTGTAGGGCCGCCAACATCTGAAATAGACATTCTTAGTGCTGGAGCCCATTTGCATTATTCACATACAAGTGGTAACAGAAGAACAACAACAGAGCTGGCATAACACAACTTACCTTTGTCTTCACTCTTGTTAACCATGTCCATTGCCGTGGTCAGGTCCCACATCTGGATGCTGCCATTTGAATGTCCGGTGAAGAGGTAACGGCGGGGTCTGGAGCCCATTCTGCTGGATCCTTCACATTCCCGGACAGTAAAAGATGAGATGGTAGTGCAATCAACTGCCTGGATCTCACAGATTCTACAGGAAGAAAAACCAAGAACGCTTGCACCTGGCATACTATAGCCAGTGAAAGCAGTATTATTTTGATTTTCTGAGGAGGCAATCAACTTGCCCTCAGAAAGGTCTTTCTTCCAGCCAAAAGTTCTTCCTATTCATGACTGACGTGATGCTCACCTGCAGATAGTACCTTCTCCCTGCCCCGCTGCCTCCCATTTGCAGTGTTACTGCTTATTTTTATTAGGGAACCCCGCTACATTCAATGTCCATTTACAGTCCACAGGCGTAAGAAATCCAAGGCTCTCAGGAGAATGACAGCAACCAGCCTCTTCCAATGCTAGACACTAGGAAACTAACCTGCAGAAAGTGTATTTAGCCATATAAAAGACAGGCAAAATATCCAACGATTGTAAATTCAAAGTTATCAACACACTTTTGTCTTGTGACAACTGCAGCATCTCCAACCACTCTTTCCCTCCTTATTTTAGATAATGTAGGGAACAAGAGGAAAAGGACTCCCACAGCTAAGCCATCAAGCCAGACTCCACACCAGAGCCTCATGTTTCTACGCAATTTTTTTTTTTTTTAAACAGCCCCTTGTATTAAACTTTTTACGGAATAAATATGTAATAAATAAGTAATTTAACAAAATTCTCCAGTACATACTAAACTGGTAAAAGTAAAAAAGCACACCAGCAATCTACAAGGCTCCTGTCCTCAATTCAACTGCCAAGAGTGTTAAACCATCAATGCTTTCTCCCACATTTCAAGTTATTGTATCTCTTGCCTAGCAACAATGAACTCAGAACTGAGATGCATCATCTTTTCTGATCTTCTACTGTTTTCCTAGTTGAACAGGAAGAAAAGGTAGCTGTATGCGCAAACTTTTCATCTGTTGCACTGTAGTAGAGTATGATGCAGTCAAGCCTAAATAGATAACTGTATACTTGATCCACTCATTTTTGAAGGTTCTCATATATTCAAAGACAACTGCAAAGGAAGAGAGTTTATGTTTCCCCATTGCCTTCATGAGCAGCATAATCCCTGCCACCTGCAACTTCAGCATTAGTTTTCGCAATATAGCGTTACCTTGGTACCATGGGTGAGAGACAGATTCTGTATAGGCTCACAAATATTTCTTTTGTGAACTCAGCAGGTAAGCCACCACGTTGTGCATCTCTGAAACCATATTTTTCAAAATGCCATGTGGTTTCTAGGTTATATCAGATCATTAAGTACAGCTCTATCACAAACACACAGAACAGAACTCAGCCAGAGCTGTAAAGCACATCAGAAGTTTGCTAAACTTTCAACTGCAAGCAGTCCCATGGGATGGGAGACCCTGATACCTGAGGAGTAGTGCTTCTTTCCCGTTTAAAACCCTGAACATGGCCATACCTTTTCCCAGTTGAAGACAGCCTTACAAAGAGCTTATTGGTGATGGGGACAACCTTCTGAATAAACACCTGTTGATCATCACGTTCACCAAAGGGTCCTAGAGAAAAAAAATAAATCACTTTTTCAATGGTTTCATTGTTTCAACTCCCTCATCCTCTTCCCCACATAGCCTTGAAGAGCCAATCACATATTAGTATGATTATTGGAATTCTGAAGTATCAGGCCCATGGAACTAAAGATGACCAATAGCTGATAACCAACAGTTCGGAAAAGCTATCCAGGAGCAGACTTTGCAAGTACAAATATTATGAGTGTTTTCTGTTCATTTGTCTCAAAGGACATCCATTCCTGAGTTTCCCATACATTCCTGCAGAAATTACCATGTCAGTACAAAACTCTACAGTAGGTTGCCATACTAAGTACTATCTTATTTGGCAGCTTCTAGATGTCTGAAGGCCTGATTAGATTTCCTGTGATCCCTCCTGATTTCACACAGCATCCTATTCATCAAAGGTTCATTTGCAAGACTCTGACCACAAAAGAATCTAGACTACCCAGCTACTCGTATTTACAGACACGCATACCTTGAATATCTTGCTATAGCAGTGTGCTTCCATCATTTGCCTGTGCGGTTTTAGGACTTCAGTAAACTTCACAGCAACTTCAGAATTTTTCCACATGTACATAATTTAAAACCAAATGAACAGTGAACTATTGCAACTAACTCAAACCTTGCTACATTCATCTGCTTTGAATACATTCTCCTGTGCTTTGTCGCTCTCTTGTTTAAAAAAAAAGTGAAACGCTACATGACGTTGCTCAAGGAAAAGGTATAGCATTTGTGATCAAATTTTTTCTCCTTTTTCCTGTAGTAAAGTAAGTGCTAAAAGTGCACTCACTCTCTACAGCCTAAATGGTCAACATTTCCAGGTATTACCAATTCCCACCGTCATTTCAAGGGAACAGCAGTATACAAGAGCATACGCTCCTCAGCTGACAAGCACATTATAGCCTCTGTTAAACCTTCATCAGACCAGTTAAAACACAGCCTCAGCACATCACATTGGAGGGGCATCCTACCAATGTCATTTCCAGAACAGTAACTGCCATGACTCTCTGCTTCCTCCAGGGATAAGATTTTGAATGATGCAAGAGGTGTTGAGCCCGGCTGAGTTGAAATCATGCCCCGGAACCGAGTCACAGTCCATGTCCGCACATGGTTGTTATCTGCACAAACTAGAAAAGAAAAAAAGATGTACAATAACATTTGCAAAGAATGACAAGGATAAGATTCTTTAATATTTTCTGTATTATAGTTTTCCTAGTTTTTCAAGACTGAGTGACCAAACAGGATTTAGTCATCTAGCAACACCAGACAATTATTTAACAATGTACAGATTGCTGTGAACATCCTGTTTTCCCTTAAGTAAGTTTTGTCTCTTCCTTAAGCAGATGGAACAAATGATTGACAGACATTAAGGTCTGAGTGGGTCAGCACCAGTAGCCTACACAACTTTCTGTGCAGGTGCTAGGACAAGACATGTAATGAGAACAACCTGGCAACAGAACCCTCATCATACAAAAATGCTCTCCTGTCTCATTCATCAGCTACTCTTCTCTTTATGTACAAACGTGCCCTTTCCTGGCACTGAGGTTTTTGAATGAAAGCAGGCCAGTCCCCTGCAATGTCCTTGCTGGACTCTGACTTAAATTCTTCCAGTGGGAGGAGAGATTAACTTTTCTCTGGAAGCAACAAACATTCTCCTAAGCGTAAGACAGGGCAGCATAACAAAGACTAGGAGATGGCAGAGAGAAGACGAGACACAGAGAACCCCCTGAAATCATGGGAAAGCTTTTTCTAGGGCCCAAGAGGGCATGGTGCACATTTTGCTGCAACTCAAAAAGCTCCTGAAAAAGTTGCTAAAGCAAGACAAATCCTAAGGGATTTGCCCACAACAGAAGGACTTGGCAGCAATGCCTCTATTTAAAAACCCTTTTATTTCTACACAAATGGCAACACTGGAATAAAAGAAAAAGTTAGGTGTTCCAGGTCAAATAAAGCCCTAAGCATTTTTAAAAGCTGATGCCTTTGAGAAATGTTCATTTTAAGAAAGAGAACCTAAGCAAATGAAGCCCCCAAAAATCAGTCCAAACTCATTTCTATCATGTACAGGAACAAAGAAGTTAAGTAGTAATGCAAACAAAAACTTCAGTGGTCAGAAATAGGGAGAGCCACCAATGCAGGCCTGTACACAGAAAAAGATTACCTGACACAAGGTGTTTCTCTGAGAGCATGATCTTCGTAACAGGACTTCGATGAACTGTGAAAGTCTGAAAGAGCTGAGGCCCAGATCCGACTGTTTCAGGGTGCTGTACAATCACCCTCACTGCTCCAGAGCTGGTGCCGTATGCTATCTCAATCCAATTGCCACTTACACCTACAGCAAGCAAGAACACATGTACACCATTGGATATGTACCTATGTCATAGAATCATCTGGGTTGGAAAAGACCTTAACGATCACCAAGTCCAACTATCAATCCAACCTACCAAAGCCCATCACTAAACTACATCCTTTAGTTGATATCCACACATCTCTTGAATACCTCCAAGGATAAGGACACCCTCACTTCCCTGAGCAGCCTGTTCCAATACTTGGCCACCCTCCTCATGAAGAAATTCTAAATCTAAATCAATCTAAATCTCTCCTGGCACAACTTGAGATTGTTTCCTTATGTCCTATCACTTGTCACCTGAGAAAAGAGACTGACGCTCTCCTCACTGCAGCTTAACCTTTAAGGTACTAGTAGAACAATGAGGTCTCTCCTTAATCCCCACTCTCCAGATTAAATAGTCTCAGTTCCCTCAGCCACCCCTTGTAACTCTTGTTTTCTGGTCCTTCACCAGCTTCTTTGTTCTTCTCTGCATACACTCCAGCAACTCAATATCCTTCTTACACTGAGGGGCCCAAAAGCAAACCACAGTATTTGAGGTGTAGTCACATTCACAGATCATCATTCATTTTAAGGTGACTAAAGGAAAAAAAAAAATCATTGTTTATGTGCAAGTGCTACTTCGTCTACTTTTGCCCTGCTAGCAGCAATAGAAAGTCCAACTGGAAAAAAAAAACCTGTAATACTGAAGAAACAGCATTGCTTAAGGCACAACAATACAATACTGACTTGTTTTAGGTGTGAGGTAGACACTGAGCGCTGTTATAGCATCATTGGAGGAATCATGGTACAGTTCTGTCACTAGAAGATCATTGTCCTTCATCCGCAGTGGGAACTTCTGCATGTCTGTGGGAAAAAGATATTTATTCCTCCAAATAGACAGTTGTTCTGATGTGACTTAGTCCAACCAAAGAGTTGAGGAACAAAGCAGCTCAGTACCACTATATTTTTATTCTTCCCTGCCCTCTTTCTTACCTATATAATAGATAGATCCATTGTTACAGCCCAGCAGCAGAAAAGACCCAGCAGTATCATAGCTTGTGATAGGAACGACATCCTGAACCTATTGCAAACAGAAGAAACAAATCAAGTCAGACTTGACATTTTGTCAAATACCCCAGAGTAGACCAAGTACTGCTCTGAAGCTGTTGTGCACACTCTCACACACAATAGCATTGTTGAAGTAATGCTGGTAGATGCCTCATTATGCTTCTCCAGAAAACCAAATCTTAAGTTACAGAGTTCAGCAGAAGCATCATAGCTGTTGTGGAAGATCCTTACCTGTGTGAAGGCACTTAGCTTGGAGGGCTGCAAGCTAAACCACATCTTGAAAATGCAAGGGCCCACCAAACATGCAAAATGAGTGTACTTCATACTTTGTCCTATCCTTTTTTCCCCCGCTCTAAAAACTCCATTGGAGATTGCTGGGCAGGGAAACTTTAAGCCTTTCTCTGTCAGCAGTTCTCGTATCCTCTTGCTAGCCTCCATATATCTGCTACAGGCTAAAATCTCCATAAATAGGAGACAAAAAGTGTCTTGCCCTGCAAAATCTTTTTTTTTTTTTTGGAGACTGATTTAAAGAAGCAGGACAAGAGCAAAAAGGAAAAAAAAAAAAAGCAAAGTCTCAGCATCTAGGAGTCTACAGTGAAGGTACAATATGCTCTATGGTTCTTTGGATCAAAAATATATAAGGAAGCTCTCCCAACTGCAAGTGTTTACAAAACCAATGAAGGTGGAAAGAAGCCATTAACAGATGCAACACATTGCTCACTGCCTTGAAGAACACATTAACAACACAAGGAGAGGTCTGAACAAGTGGACCCACAATGCTGCCAACAGCACTGTGACTGACCAGGTCAGAGAGATCAGAGAAAACAAGGAGAGCCCTTTTTTCTGCAGCTGAGATAAGAACACCAGATGTGATTCAGAAATTACATCTGCTATGATGTGATCTATTCCCCATTTATTAGGGAAACAGAGCAACAGTAAAACATCACCAGTGAGAATCCTCATTTTGCTGTCCGAGTTGTCTGTCAAATCCAATTGTTTTACCTGCTACCTCCTACTCTGTAACAGTAAATACTCTGCTTTCTTAAATCTCTCCCATACCAAGTATTTCATTACTGACATATCCAGCAACCAAAACCTCTTCTTGTTGCGTGCTACTGTAACACTGCCAGAGGAAGAAGAATCTCAGCTAATCTGCTCGTATCTCCAAGTTAAGAAGATGCCAGAACAAATTATAGACAGAGGTCAGAGTTGCATCCTCAGGGTAAATTACCTCAAACACAAAAATCACAGTATAATGAAGGATAGCTTTGTAAAAAACTAAGCTTCCTTAAAGTAGAACTTAAAAAGGGCCATTCTAAAAGGAGGTAGAAGGGCACCAGGAAAGAAAATCTGAAAGGAAACAAGTTTTGGTCTGAATGGGGCACTGGTACACTATTCTAAACATCCCTCCTTCAGCAAGTACGACAGCAAGTCATAGAAATAGTTACATCAATATCATGTATTCTCATGAGAAATCTAAAGATCAGTGGTACAACCCTGCCACTTAAGTATTCATGGGGTTCTTCAGGGAGATCAAAAGTGCTGTCTTCTTATAGACCTTCTTTATTAATACTTAACAGAAGAACCTGAGCCACCAAAAGCACCCTGAAGCTTTTTTTTTTTTTTAAATAAGGGAAGCATTCTTGTCCTCTAGGAAAAAAACCACAACAGATATCCAAAAATCTTATTTTGTGACATCCTGGAATATAAGACAATCCTACTTTCAACTCTTAAATACGAAGTGCTTTCACTACCAAGGGAATAGTTGGTCACATTGCAAAACTGTTATTTTGATTAGAAAACTTTCTGTGTCTCCTTCTAGAAAAATAAAGATACATAGGACGTCAGTTTTTATTCCTTACCACTTGCTCTTTTAGCAAATCCTGTCAAATCCCAGTTTGTCACATACCATTAAATTTTAAGACAAGATTTTGCAAGACATCAACAGCAATTTAAATATTGTTTTGTTTACTTCAAGACCAACCTAACACATCCATCTCCGCTGCAGAAGCAGAGCTAACCCATGCTTATTATCTGTTATTTGTTAGCAATACTGTCACATAAGAGTTGAATCAGAACTTAGCCAGCAAACAGCAGCAGACATGGGAGTCAGCCTCAGGTCAGTTCTGCCTCTTGAGATTTGCAAGACAATTTTTCAATTTTTACTGCATCCAGGTCTTGTACCTGAAAGATGCAGATCCAACCCTGTTACAAGCTTTGTTAGTCACATGAATGCTCAACTGTGTTCTCAGAGTCATATAAACTTTCTATTTCTCTCTATATATTCTATCTATTTCTTCCTATAACATGCACTCTGACAAAATGAATAAAGTCAGTGCAGCCAGAAGCACTCAAATGTAAGACAAGTATTGTTAAAGCACCACATATATTTCTATCAAAGAAGAGTCTCCCATTGAGATCTCCAGAGATCGCTCTTTTTTTGATGTTTCCTTTTTATTTCTGGAGGTTCAGGAATTACTTCCACACATTCTCTAAAAGTTCTTTATTTTATATTATAATACTGGTGTTTTTTTTGTTGTTGTTGTTTGTTTTAAAAAAAAGGTTAGTACTCCACAAGGAAGTTAAAACGTACACACAGATGACATTTATTACTCCAAACCTTACCAGGTCCTTGTATCTGCACATCTAAAAAGCATGTTTGGTAGTATCACCAAACATCCCGTTATAATAAGCACTTCCCACTTGCTTTCAGATATTTTTATTCTCTTTTAGTAGAAAGACATAGATTATAATAATTGATTCAGGGAATCAAACTGAACACACCTGCCAGTGCTGAGTCACAGCATTCCACACTCCTACTTTCCCTGTATGACTTGTAGCCACCAACTGGTTGCCGATGAAGAAGAGAGCATCTACAGGGACTCCAAGACTGAACACTCCTACAAAAAAAAAAAAAGCATCTATGAAGCTCATCTGAAATAAAGAGATAAAAAATAACAACAATGGAATATTTCCAGTATTAATAATAAAAAAACAACATAATATTATAGTAGTAAGTAAATAATGATCAAAACTGGGTTCCCTGTGAGCTGGGGACCATTCAACCAGCAAACAGTTCCATTAAATTAAATGGCAGTATGACATCACGATGGTGTTTTTGTGTTTGTCTTTTTTTGTTTGAAGTCCAATTAAACAGAGGTTGTCTCAAAACACATTTTAGAAACTAGATATACTGAACAGGCTATATACGTAGACCACTCCGAAAAAATGCCTCCCATTTATTTCCATGGAAACTACAACAGATACAAAGAGCACAGTAACACTGTTTAACAGAGCAAATTCTCTGCTACAAAACACTATTTTTCAACATAGTCACCAATATCAGCCAGGACTGATCAAAATCCAGACTATACATTGTGTGTGGTTGGACGCTCCAGGCAAAATCAGCAATGTGCTTCATGGTCTTCAAACTGGTGCAGGGCCTGGCACCGCAGTGTTGCAAAAGCAAGGTTGTCTTCTCCAGCCTGACTCTGGAAATTCCAGCCTTCAGCTTAGTCAGTGTCACAAGGCAGTGGTCAGAGTTGATGGTTTGCTTGGGTTCCAGGAAATCTAAAAGGATCACTCCTTTCCTATCCCAAAAGACAGTGCACATCACTCTACCCACTGAGGGCTGCATCTTGACCTTTCGCTTTGATGAGGAATTCACAGGCTACCAATCCATGATCTACCATTTTGACTCCAGCTTGTAGTAGTGACACCATGTCTCACCACCAGTAATGAAGCGATCCAGGAAACTGTCACCTTCAGCCTTGTACTGTAAATCTAATGAGGTTTATAGTGGCACTCCTAACCAAGAAGCAGCCCTCTGTTACACCTCAACAAGAAACCTCAGGAAACTCAATACGTACTTATGTTCTAATTACGATGCTAAACTGTTTTCTAAGGCACAGTACAATCATTCGATGCAGATAAGATTCAGCAGTACAGGGCATGTGAGAAGAGCAGTAATAAAAAATCCACTGAAACAACTAGAATTGATCACTCCAGAGCAGGATGAGGTTCAAGGAAATCAAGGAAGACAGCTTGAAGGGTCTAGAGGAATTTGAAGTGTCAGTCCTGCTTAGGCTCGACAATCTTGAGAACCATCCACACGGGAGACAACGCTATATGTAATGACAGGCTCTTCTCTTAAGGGTCTCTCTCAGTAAAATACTGCTTACAGCAGCAATCCAGCAGTAGTGTCTTATGTAAGTAATATTGAAAGGAAGGAACGCTCTCTGGGAGAGCTCTATCACAAAGATGCCAGCCCACGCAATTTTCTGTGGATGGTGTTACCAGGCTCCAAAGACTGCTTGGAATAAGTAGTTTCTTTCACAAGAGTACACTACTATAATCTAACACAAATAAGGATTGTAAGCATTTGCCACTATAAGAAAGCAAGACAGTTACATTCAAATTATTACTGTTGTTAAATGCAAGTATATTTTAGGTGTTTTAGACCAAGCAGTATAACCTATTATCCAGAAGAGGAACTGCACATTCTGACCAATTTAGTCAGAAGAAAGATTCAACCCTATCGACACTTACTCTCTCCCTTCCCCCTGCCAAAGAGAGACAAAGTGGAACTTCCTTGGTTTCACAAGTCACTCCAATGCAGTACAGTTTGTTTGGCAAAACTACTTCCCTCTTTTTTTTTTTTTTGCCATCTTCAGTCATAGTTTAAGTTATCAGAACCTTATGAGAGCTAGAAATTGCCTGATCATCTTTAAAGTAAGGCCTATCTTTCAACTAAAGGCACATGTACGAGAATATAAATTTCACAGAATCATAGGAGTTGGAAGGGATCTTGGGAGATCATCCAGTCCCTCCCCTTCCGCTAAAGCAAGTTCCCTAGAGTGGGTTGCACAGGGAAGCATCCAAGCAGATTTTGAATATCTCCAGAGGAGACTCCACAACCTCTCTGAGCAGCTTGTTTCAGTGCTCTGTCACCCTCCAAGCAAAGAAGTTTTTCCTCATGTTCAGATGGAACCTCCTATGTTTCAGTTTCTGCCCATTGTCCCTTGTCCTGTTGCTGGGCATCACCAAAAGAGCCTGGCCCCACCTTCTTGCCCTTTAGATATTTGTGCTGCTAAGTTCCCCAGTCTCAGTCCTTTTCTCTCCAGGCTGAACAGTCCCAGATCTCTCAGAATTTCCACATAAGAGAGATGCTCCAGGCCCCTATCATCTTTGTGGCCCTCTACCGGACTCTCTCAGTAGTTCCCTGTTTGCCTTGGGGAAGCCCAGAACTGCACATAGTACTCCAGATGTGACCTCACCAGAGCAGAGTAGAGGGGGAGGATAACCTCTCTCAATCCACTGGCCATGCCCTTCTTAACACGTTCCAGGATACAGTTGGACTTCTTGACCACACGGGTACACCGCTGGCTCATGGTCAACTAATTCAGTCATTTTCATTTTGTTGAAAACTAAATTCTCATTGTTACAACTATGAAGATGCATTTAAATCAAATTATTTCAGCATTCAGTTTCAGAGAAATGTTCACATAAAGTGACAGCCATCATACTTTATTAACAATATCCACCTGCAGACAAAACAGGCATTACTGGAATGACAGCAGCAGTTCAAACACCAGGATTATGCTAAAGGAAATTCCTAATGTTATTCCCTTCACTGCCTCCCAAACTTGCCCTGTATTTGAGCAACAGTGGGTCAGACAAGCCATCAGATCAATACCAAAGAACATTTACTTTTAAAAATCTCTTCTTGCTGTTTCAAAGCCTCCCTGTGTGTCCTTCAACGTCAATGAGCTGAACCAGAAATTCTTGCATGCTTAGGTTGGCACAGAGCACGTTTTCCTTACCTAGATATCAAGTTACATAAAGAACAAATTGTCTTCTTCTAAATGCCACTTATTAACTATATTTAACAGAGACCTGAAATCTTTTCATCATCTGTGTCAGAAATATAGCTTTAATAAGGTAAAGTCAAGAAAAGAGCAGAATCCCTCAATATCTAGCTTTCTACCTCGTTAGCTTTATTCCCTTATGCTGTGGCCTATATTCAACTGCAAGTCCTGTGAAAAGTTTAATTCTGATTTGCATCTCCTCCACAGGAAAACTCAAACTGAACAGTAAGCATCAGTCAGTATCTGAACAGTAAGCAGATCACTTCCTCTAGCATGACAGAAAAGTAAGTTAATACTATGCTCTAACAGGAGGCTTCATTTGTCAGTTTTTGAAAATGCTTACTACGTAGTTCAAAGTAAGTTCACAAACTACTTTCTGGTTAAACATAAAATAAAAGCAAACAAGCAATTACCTATTTCACTGCCACTGCCGCCATCTTGAATGCTCCATAAGATTATGCTGCTCTCTGAGGCAACTGCAACCATCTTATCCTTGTCTCCATGAGGTCCTCCAACCACCTTAGCGTTGAGAGCCACTCGCTCAATTGTCCAGTCCAGATAGGGACTTGTGAACACCTGCTGCCACCCAGATGATTCTTTGATTCTGGGAGAGCAAAAGGTAACAGAAAGAAGAGGTTAAAGATTCAGAAACAGACAACTCTATTGTCACGGTATTGTCTAAGGGTCTGCGTCCGTGACAAGGGGGGGGACAGGCCCAAAAA